>NW_025053944.1:0-9853 GCF_019279795.1 Protopterus annectens
AGGGTCCTCACTGTACTCTTCACAGCTTAAACGCACTTTACAGCAAAGAGCACTGACAACATCCAGGGATATCCTGGTTAACTGGTGTGGAAGCATCCCACTGGAGTGTCTTTTTCAGCCACAGCCTCCAAGACAGGCCTCTGTCTCTCACGGAATAGAAGACTACAACAGTCATCCCTCTACTTAAAGGTGACCAGTATTCAATGCAAGGACTATGGAAATAATCATCATGGCTCTCCAATAAATAAAAACATAGGAAATCTTCAAACACTGCAATCCCATCCCAGTTCTAGCTTCATCATGGGTAGGTCACACCTACTAAACCCAGTGGACTACTTTCAGAAGGCCACTTGGAAGGCCATGGATGAAGCGCTAAAATAGTGCATATTGCCTACTTCAATCTAGCAAAGGAATTTGACACAATTCCTTACTTTGGGTCCATCCATTCATCCACTTACAACCTCTCTTTTCCCATTTGTGCACATAATGCTCAGAGTGTCAATTACCTACAGGCCAAGAGAGTTACATTTGCTAAGGGGTTAGGCCCTCACCACAGCAGATCATCCACACCACACACTCCACACCATTGCCTGATGTAGATTGTCCAATCCACCTACTGCATGTTCCTTTTTGGAATGTGTGAGGGAAACCACAGCACCCTACAAGAAAGCCACACAAACACACAGTGTGTGGACATTGCAGTCTCCATACAGACAGCACCTGGCTGGGAATTGAACCAGGGTCACTCTTGCCTGCAGAAACAACAACACTTCTGCTGCACCACTGTCCTGTACAGTCCTTCCTAGACAAGCTCCTAGGTGTAATCATACATCCTCTATCTAACTTGAGAGTATGAGTCAAAGTATGGCTCATGGATGGGACACATGATTAGTTAGTGTGCGGAGAATTGGGTCCTTCAAACAATAGGCCTGTTACTAGTGGTGTTCCACAGGGAGCTCGAAGGTACTGGGAAATTTCTATCTGGAATATACTTCTCTAAATTCACAGCAAATATACAGCAAATATACAGGGTCTTAGGCCAATGAAATTTGCTGATTTATTTATAATTCCTTCAAATCCAGACCGGTTTCGGCTATTCAGCCTTTATCAATGAATACAATAAAGTTTTTTTGAATGAAATGAAGCATTTTGCCACCATTTATATACTAGTCTCTAATTACACCTGGCAGGGGTTTGCCACCACCTTTTAACAAGGGCAAAGGGGTGGGACATGGGGGTGTGGTCCCAACAGGATAGGGGGTGTGTAGCCATGACACTGGCCACACCCCACCACGAACCCTCCACCAGAGTTGTTAAAGGGAGATGTAGTATTATAGAGGAATGGAGCAAAAAAGAGTTTACAAACAGTTTGAAAAAGGTCAAATAGTAAATGCTAAGGAGTAAAAATTAAGGAGGCATTTTTGGCCATTTTCTAGCGATGCTAACATTAACACAGCTTGGTAGAAAATGAAATTCATTATTTTTTACCACTGGAACATGCCCACCACAATTTACAAGAGACAAAAAGTTAACCATTCGCACTGAACCAAAAAACAGTAAAATGAATGAGAATGCAGGTGATGGATACCATAGACCTAATTTAGCTTTTGACCACAGCAGTTAAAGAAATGTATGGCACTAATTTACACAGTGCAATGATCTATTAATAAACATGCCCAACAGCAGCACTGGTGTTCATAATCTGATTATAATAGAAAAACAGTAAATAAGTATGTTGAAGAAATCACTAAAACACAAAATAAAAACTTTTGCTACTTAGGCGCTTAAACTACCCTGTAACATGGTTTAGCACAATCTCAAATACATTGCATTAACTTCAAGCATCCATCCACAAAAAAAATAAATGGGAAAAAAGTCAAACATTTTAACTTAAAATACTTCTTGCAAGAGAAGTAACAAACTACAATGTACAGCAGCAGACTCCATGGGCTCCTTTTACCTCAAAACATAGCAATTAATCCAGCACAGCAAAATAAACAGGCCCAAGTAAAAAGTAACACACACCCATATTCACATTACAAGCCAAAACAGTACATTTTAACCTTATTAAAAATGCATAATAAATTAAATGCACACATTTACAAGTATAAATGAAAACAATCTTGAAACAGCTTTGCAAATTGTAGCCGATGTACCTACTAGAATAATAAATGAATTACATTAACTGTTAACATTTCCCTCAAAAGGTAGACTTGTACCACATAGACATGGACTTGCAGGGAACAGGAAAAATTACCTAAACAGTATATCATAACTTCCTGAGAAACAGCATTATAAGTGCATATTTCCATACAAAAAGTACAAACTATGCTCAAACAGATTCCTATATGCATACAGACAATACCCAGAAAAAGCTACGACGACAATAGAAATGCATCTCACTAAGTTTATCTTTCACTGCCCCCCAACAGATCCACACAACTTCTATACACAGTTCAGCCTTTTAAAAGTAATGCTTCCAAATCATATCCCCAAACATAATAACAATTACATATACATTCAGGTTTTATATCTTTACAAAACTACTACTCAAAATATCAAACTAACTACTACAGATTTAAATATTGCACTGCACCCACCATCTGCCTTTTAAACATTAAAAAAATTAAACCACAATATATTCCCATTTTAAACTAGGTACAAAAGTCTCAAAATAACCACTGCACAAGATTTAAATACATACTTTACATATCCCCATCTACCTCCTAAACATTAAAAACTTAAATAAAGTACACTATTCCCATTTTTAAATAACTAAAACCACAAAAATTACGAATTATCTACTTACCACTCACAGTTATTGCTGGGCTGGCTGGCTCCCTTGCTGGCTTCTTTCCTGGCTGGGCTGGGCTGGGCTGGCTCCCTTGCTGGCTGGGCTGGGCTGGGCTGGCTCCCTTGCTGGCTAGGCTGGGCTGGCTCCCTTGCTGGCTGGGCTGGGCTGGCTCCCTTGCTGGCTAGGCTGGGCTGGGCTGGCTCCCTTGCTGGCTAGGCTGGGCTGGCTCCCTTGCTGGCTTGGCTGGCTGGCTGGGCTGGCTCCCTTGCTGGCTTGGCTGGCTCCCTTGCTGGCTTGGCTGGCTGGCTGGCTGGCTGGGCTGGCTCCCTTGCTGGCTTGGCTGGCTGGCTGGCTGGGCTGGCTCCCTTGCTGGCTTGGCTGGCTGGCTGGCTGGGCTGGCTTCAATGCTGGTGAAAAAAATAAGATCTTTTGTCGCAGCTGCTATAGAGCTTAGTGCTCTACGTCTGCGACCTTTATGGGGCTCTTCAGAAGAAGTTCCCGCCCCCTACAATGGCTGCAGCCAATTACTGTGCTGCATTACCACCCGGACCTAGCAGAGAATCCCTCTAACTGCAGGTCCAGGTGGTGATTTAACCGCATTGCCGTGGAAAAACTGGAAGTATTTTGCTTTTGGAAACCACGAGCAATTTCAAATATAGCTGCAAAGCGCAAAGGGAAAAAGCGGACTTTTCAAGTCCCAGCTTGAGTATTGTGAGAGGGGCGGGATGAGAGCACTCAAACCGTGAGTGTCCCGCTGACAACGGGACGGGTGGCAACCATATTACCTGGAAGCAATATTACAGCACCACCAAGTGGCTGGAGTAACAAAGTGCATGTTCCATTCTTGATTAAAGCATATGACCAGTGACATAAAATGTCAGAGGTGTAGATATTAAGTCATATTTTTAAAGATAAAAATCAAAGCTCTGGAAGTAAGCCATTATATGACATACATATTATAAGGTAATAGACCAATACCATAGTCACTATTTGTGAATGCATATCATAGTGTAAAAAAGCAGAAAATATATACCACTAGTATATATATATATTTTAAAGGGTGATAACCACAAGTTCAAAAGAACTGAATAATAATGAACCTAGTACTGATCATATAATATATTACAAAATAAGGCAAAAAGAGTATAGTGGCCTCATTCTGAGCTATATTATAGATTATAATAAATTGAAATAACATGCTTGTAGATAATACAAGTTCAACATTGTAATTGTACAATACTCAATGTTTAACGCCAACATACCAGATACGAATACCAAACCATACATATACATATTAGGTATCCTGAACAATTTTTATCATGCTTTTATAGAGTATAATATATGAGCGTTGGTAAGCCAAGAGCTAACCACCATTGAATGGTTGGTACTAATTCTTGATCTATATGAATGTTTGTTGTTGTAACCATGATTATGAAATCCTCCAGTGTTCAGTGAAACTCACAGATGGTCATTCAGACCTGGGGAATAAACATCAAAGGTTGGTTATCAATATTGTTCCTTGTGTGGTTTAAATGGTGTGCCAACCCTGTTGGTTGGGTTCCTATCTCCTGCATTTTGTCAATGATCATGAACATAAACTGGGCATTGGGATGTTGTATGCGTGTGTCTGTATAAAGCATTTGTTTCTTTTTGTTCCTCATGTCACTAAGGTGATGTTCTGTCATCCTTATTCTAAGAGACCTAGAGGTTTGACCAACATAAAAAGCTTTACATTGGCAGGGTAGCTAAGTAAATATAACCCATGTACTGCTGCAATTACCAAATGACCCTGGTTTTAAATAATTCATTGGGTGGTGTTGGCACTGGTGAATTCTTTTTAGTGTACTAACTTTGTAAACAGGATAGCAGTGACCACATGGAAAAAGTCACCAGTATTAGTTTATCACCACTGATAGTGGTCTGATGACACTATCGCACCTCCCTTTCTCTCTGTTTTTGTAATGTGAAAATAGCCCTCCCAAATTCTTGCCTCTTCATGACATTTGACATTGAGGGCTATTTACTAGTATTGACTAGCAAAGTGTCATTAGCCAAAAGAATTTTCCAGTTGCAATTAAGTATATCATCCTGACAATAGGTTAGGTTCCTGCCATATGTGGTGACAAATCTCAAGATAGAATCACTGTATGAAGGCATGCTCTGATTTTTGGTATTGCTTAACAATGTTCTCCTGTCTATGGTTTTGCTCCATGAACTAGCTTGATATATATCATATGTCTCTATATCACTCTGTCCCATGAAATCTATGGTATAGAAATAAAGTCACAGCATGTTCTTGGGTCATCATGAGACGATGAACAAATCGCGTCCTGATATTGCAAAATTGAGACTTAGGGATGTTGCGGATGGGTGTGTGGTTGGTGCATACTGGAAAGCGTGTAACAAGGTATTGTATTGAGGAGTGATTTTCTAAATGTTTTGCAGTACTTACAGTTATCATCTACGTTACGGTAAACAGTAACATCCAAAAAAATCTATGACACTCCATATTTACATGTAACCGTAAACTCAATCTCACCCCAAATATGTACCATTCAGGTACTCATAGAATTCCTTTGATATGCTTCATCCGTCTTCCACACCATCCAGCAATCATCCAAATATCGCCGCATAGATACAGATTTCCGCCATGTAAATATTGGGTGATTTGTCACATATCATACATTCTTCAAAATAGGCCATGAATACGTCTGGGAAACGCGCCACAAATAGATTTGCAAAGGAAGCTCCCATTGCCTGTCCCTTGTAACTGCCAAAAAGCATTCTCAGCATGGAAATAAAGACATGTTTTGTTACAATAGCATGTTCCGCCATGCCAGCAGCAGGCCCTAAGGAGTTGAAGCCCGGAGGATACTAAAGTTTGTTTCTCTCAGCCAGTATTGCAGGATTGTAATCCCACCCAGTGTGGAATACTTGTGTGTATACAAAAGATGTAACATCAGTGCATTACGTGTAGTCTAGTTGTCTAGCCCCTGTGTATCCTCACAAAATTTGTAAAAGTGCATGATTGTTGTGTGTCCTATAGCCAGTGGGCCTTAACTTTGATGTTAAAAAGAGAGGGGGGTTTGAGATACTGTGTTAGAAATGCTGATAGTGGTTCGTCCAATTAGGGACCCTATCCCTGATACAATAGGTCTACCTGGGGGTTTTGAAATGGACTTGTATGTATTTTGGGAGAAGATACAAGATTTGTTTCTGTGGGTCTTTACAGTAAGATACCCTCATCCTCAGCTAGTTTCAGAAAAAGAGTCTATTTCTTTTTTTTAAAAACCTTCAGTCGGGTCAATGTACATTTGCATACTTAACATCTAGTATCCAGCTAACTGTCTTTTCCCCTCACCCAAGGTATTCCCCCAATGTTCCTCATAACCACCACGGCACCACCCTTGTCTGCAGGCCAAGAATGGCAATGTGCGCGATTATGCTTTAATTCCCTCCAAGGCTGCCTTTTCCATGGGTGACATATTCTGGCCCAGAATGTATGCCAATTCATTATGATGAAAAATGTAAATCCCTGAGAACAGATTGTTGGAAAATAGCCGACATATTTGTTGATCATACGTGGTTGAAAGTCTGATTTCAAGAATTTGAGAATCTGCTGGAAGTGATCTTTAGGAAGTGTTATCTAGAAAAGAATAATTTCAAATTCAGAGTTACGACAGAAAGACAAAACATCCTTAACAGCTATATTCATTAATAAAAACGGGAATAAAACCAAAGTCCTTTATTAAGTAGTTTAGTTTGTACATGCTGTCAGCCGTTGAACATTTAGAAAGGGTTCAAAAACATTATGAAACTCAAATTCCATGAATTCAACATTGTTTGTAACAGCCCTTCCATGTGAATTGGATCTTATTCCCAGCTATATTTTGTGCCGACCCTGCTTAAGCTTGTTTATATGTCTAAAGGGTACTGAACATTAGTTTTTTGCTTCTGGGTGATTCTCGATAAATTAATTGTACAGTCATTGTCTGTATCTGCAAGATGGAGTGTCATCTGGGTACTAGCTAAGAGTCTTGTCCAGGAGGATTTTAGAATAGACCTAGGCCTTTTCTTGGGTTTTGTTTCCTGGTGTTTTTGACCAAAATCATAGAATCTCACAGTTTTAATGTATGTATCAAAAGGGATCTGCCCTCTTTGGTAATCAGTACAGTCCCTATTGAACTTACGTATTTTTCCTATCTTTAATTAGTTGGTCAAAATTAGCCAGATCTTTGGATAATTTATAACCAAAGTGGCATATGTTGGTTGTGATTCATAGCTGCTTACATTCTTCACATGAAGATTTTACTTCCAGCTTAAACAAATGTCACCATTCTCTCATAATAGGATGCAAGGATCTTGACAAAAGTCATTGATGATTGGCCAGAGGAGAGCTTAGTTCCATTCTTTGGTCAGCCTGTCCTCCAACCTACTGACCAAAAAGGCTGTAAGCATAACTCTTAACCTTTAAGGCATATATTATGGGGATAAGGATATCACATCAAGAGGGACTTAGAGTTGAAGTTTACAGCCTTTTGGTCAGTGGTCGGAGGACAGGCGTGACCAAAGAATGGAACCAAATATCCAACAATCATCAAAGAAACACCAAAGAGGCCAAAATCCTTTTGATACATTAAAAACTTGTGAGATTCTAAGTGGATTTTTGGTCAAAAACACCAGGATAAACCCAAGAAAGGCCTAGGTCTATTCTAAAATTCTCCTGACAAGACTTTAGCTAGTACCTCAGGATGACTCATCTTGCACAGGCAATGACTGTATGTAACAATCAAGGATCACCCAGGAAACAAAAAAACTAATGTTCAGTACCCTTTAGACAGCCTGGACAAACAAGCGACGAGGGGTGCAAGGACACAAATATAGGAATAAGATCCAATTCCATGGAAGGCTGTACAAACAATGTTGAATTGGACGGAATTTGAGTTTCATAATGTTTTGAACCTTTCTAATGTTCAACTGACAGATGTACAAACTAAACTACTTAATAAAGGACTTGGTTTTATTACCCTAGATTTTTTATTAATGAACATAGCATTGTTAAGTATGTTTTGTCTTTCTGTCTTAACCTGAATTTTGAAATTATTCTTTTCCTACGAATAACTCCCAAAAGAATCACTTGATTTCAAATTTTTGAAATCAGACTTTCAACTTTCGTCATAGAACAAATACATGTCTCTATTTTCCAACAATCTGTTCTCAAGAGATTTACATTTTCATCATAATGAATCATACATTCTGGGCCGAGAATATGTCACCCATGGAAAAGGCAGCCGGAGGGAATTAAAGCATAAGCTCGCGACATTGCCATTTCCTACTACCTGCAGACAAGGGGTGGTGCAGTGAGTAAGTTGGAACATTGGGGAATACCTTGATGAGGAAAGAAGACAGTTAGCTGATACTAGATGTTATATGCAGAATGTACATTGACCCGACTGGGGACTTTAAAAAAGAAATAGACTCTTTTCTGAAATTAGCTGAGGATGAGGGTATCATAACAAAAAATACTGTTGAAGCATCTTGCTGTAAAAGAACCCACAGAAACAAATCTTGTGTCTTCTCCCAAAAATACATAAGTCCATTTCTAAACCAGGTAGGCCTAGTGTATCAGGGATAGGAGTCCTTGATGGAACCACTATCAGCATTTCTAAACACAAGTATCTCAAACCCCTTTTAACATCAGATTAGAAGAGCCCGACTACAGGACACCACACACATTTTACAGGCTTTTGGAGGATACACAGCTGAGAAACCAGACTTGGCTAATATTTGCACGTTAGATGTTAATATACTTTATACAAGTATTCCACACTGGGCGGGATTACAATCCCTGCAATACTGGCTTGAGAGAACAAACTTATATCCTCCGAGGCCTCAACACCTTACTGTCTGCATGGCGGAATTTATGTATTAAGCAAAATGTCTTTTATTTCCATGGAGATACTTTTGGCAGCTAAGAAGGGACAGCAATGGGAGACTTATTTATGCTTGACTTATTCATATTTATTTTGAAGAATGTACATGATATATGACAAATCACACAATATTTACATGGTGGAAATCGATATCTCAGCAGTGATATTTGGATGATTGCTGGATGGTGTGGAAGATGGATGAAGCATATCTAAAGAGAATTTATGGAGTACCTGAATGGTATCATTTGGGGTATTGAGTTTACGGTTACATGTAACAGGAAGTACCATAGATTTTTTGGATATTTACTGCTTTACCGTAATGCAGATGATACTCTAAGTACCAAAACATTTAGAAAATACCACTCAATACAATACCTTGCCATATTTACGCCTCCAGTATGCACCCAAACCACACCATCCGCAACATCCCTAAGTCTCAATTTATGCATATCAGAGCACTTATTTGTTCATCTCATGATAATTTGAACATGCCAGACTTGAGATTTATATACCATAGGAATTTCCAGTGACAGATAGAATATAGAGATTAGCAGATATATATCGAAAATCTAGTTCGTAGACAAAATACATGAACAGGAGAACATTATTTACGAAATACAAAAATCAGGCATGCTCATCGGGATTCTATCTTAAATTTGTCACCACATGTAGCAGGAACCAACCTATTGTCAGGGATATACAGTACAACCTGAAAATTGCTTTTGGCTAATGACACTTTAAGGTCAATACTAGGCCCTCAATGCCAAATGTCATACAGAAGGGGCAAGAATTTGGGAGGGCTATTTTCACATTACAAAAACAGAGAAGGGGAGGTCGATATATCATCAGACCACTATCAGTGGTGATAAACTAATTGGTACTTTTCCATGTGGTCACTGCTGCTCCTGTTTACAAGTTAGTACACTAAAAGAATTCACCAGTGCCAACATCAATCAGGTATTTAAAACCAGGGTGTTTGGTAATTGCAGCAGTACATGGGTTATTTACTTAGCTACCTGCCAATGTAAAGCTTTTATGTTGGTCAAACTTAGGTCTCTTAGAATAAGGATGACAGAACATCATAGAAAAAAACAAAGAAAAAGGAAAAACCCAATGCCCAGTTTAT
>NW_025053945.1:0-6282 GCF_019279795.1 Protopterus annectens
AAGTTGTTGTTCTGGTATTTAAGCCCAAACTTTCAGAGAGTTTCTGTCTATACACACAGAGCAGAGTGGATGAGAGCTGTTTACTAACCTTCTTATAAGTATCCTGTTTTTTTTTTTCGATTATTTATACAGTTTATTGTTTCTAGCAATTTATATATAGCACTTTTATAGTAATCTGCACGGGTAACTGATTTGTTTGCAGTTAAAGCATTCTGTATCTTTACAAATCTTTATCTCTTTAAAAACTTTCATTTTGTGGCTTTCTCTAGTGCTTTGTAGGCTAATAGCTGCAGGCTAGTGGGGGCTGGTTCTTTTGTGTTTTTGTAAAAAAAAAAAGTTGTTGTTCTGGTATTTAAGCCCTAACTTTTAGAGAGCTTCTGTCTATACACACTGAGCAGAGTGGATGAGAACTGTTTACTCCAACTCTTAGCTGAGATATATAAGTATCCTGTTTTTTTTTTTCGATTATTTATAAGCTTATGGTTTCTAGCAATTTATATATAGCACTTTTATTGTAATCTGCACGGGTAACTGATTTGTTTGCAATTAAAGCATTCTGTATCTTTACAAATCTTTATCTGTTTAAAAACTTTCATTTTGTGGCTTTCTCTAGTGCTTTGTAGGCTAGTAGCTGTAGTCTAGTGGGGGCTGGTTCTTTTGTGTTTTTGTAAAAAAAAAAAGTTGTTGTTCTGGTATTTAAGCCCTAACTTTTAGAGAGTTTCTGTCTATACACACTGAGCAGAGTGGATGAGAGCTGTTTACTCCAACTCTTAGCTGAGATATATAAGTATCCTGTTTTTTTTTTTTCGATTAATTATACAGTTTATTGTTTCTAGCAATTTATATATAGTACTTTTATTGTAATCTGCATGGGTAACTGATTTGTTTTTGCATTCTGTATCTTTACAAATCTTTATCTGTTTAAAAACTTTCATTTTGTGGCTTTTTCTAGTGCTTTGTAGGCTAATAGCTGCAGGCTAGTGGGGGCTGGTTCTTTTGTGTTTTTGTAAAAAAAAAGTTGTTGTTCTGGTATTTAAGCCCCAACTTTGGGGAGTTTCTGTCTATAAAACTAGCAGAGTGGATGAGGCTGTTTTTAAAAACTTAGCTAGATATATAAGTATCCTGTTTTTTGATTATTTATACAGTTTATTGTTTCTAGCAATTTTATATACACTTTTATTGTAATTGCGGGGAACTGATTTGTTTGCAATTAAAGCATTCTGTATCTTTACAAATCTTTATCTGTTTAAAAAAATTTTATTTTGTGGCTTCTCTAGTGCCTTGTAGGCCAATAGCTGCAGGCTAGTGGGGGGTGGTCCTTTTCTGTTTTCTTAAAAAACAAAAAAAAAGTTGTTGTTCTGGTTTTTAAACCCTAACTTGAGAGGTTTCTGTCTATACAATAATGATAGACTTTTATAACTCTTAGTAGATTTTAGTACTTTTTTTTCGATATTATCGTTTATTGTTTTAAATTTAATATAGTCTTTTTGTATTGAGGTAACTATTGTTGGTTTCTTCTGTATCTTTAAAATTTTTCTGTTTAAACTTTTAATTTTTTGGTTTCTAGTCTTTTACTAAAATGCAGGTAGTGGGCTGGGTTTTTTTTTTGTAAAAAAAATGTTGTTTGTTTTAAGCCTAAATTTAAAGTTTTTTTGTCTAACAATTTTAAAGAGTGGATTTAAACTGTTTAAACTTTAGCTGAGATATTAAGATCCCGTTTTTTTTTATTTTTAAAGTTTATTGTTTTTGCAAATTTTTATTAGGCTTTTTTGTAATCTGCACGGGCTGATTTGTTTGATTAAAGAGTTTTTCAATCTTTATTTAAAATTTCTTTTTGCATTTCTAGGTTTTTTAGGCTAATTTCTCAGCTTGGGGCTGTTTTTTGTTTTTTAAAAAAAAAGTTTTGTTCTTACTTAAGCCCTAAATTAGATTTTTTAACCATGGAGATGTAGGCTGTTTACAATCTTAGCTGAGATTTATTTTTTTTTTTGTTTTATACAGTTTATTGTTTTAGCAATTTAAAGTTTTTTGTAATCTGCATGGGTAACTGATTTGTTTGCAGTTAAAGCATTCTGTATCTTTACAAATCTTTATCTGTTTAAAAACTTTCATTTTGTGGCTTTCTCTAGTGCTTTGTAGGCTAATAGCTGCAGGCTAGTGGGGGCTGGTTCTTTTGTGTTTTTGTAAAAAAAAATGTTGTTCTGGTATTTAAGCCCTAACTTTGAGAGAGTTTCTGTCTATACACACTGAGCAGAGTGGATGAGAGCTGTTTACTCAAACTCTTAGCTGAGATATATAAGTATCCTGGGTTTTTTTTCGATTATTTATACAGTTTATTGTTTCTAACAATTTATATATAGCACTTTTATTGTAATCTGCACGGGTAACTGATTTGCTTGCAGTTAAAGCATTCTGTATCTTTACAAATCTTTATCTGTTTAAAAACTTTCATTTTGTGGCTTTCTCTAGTGCTTTGTAGGCTAATATCTGCAGGCTAGTGGGGGCTGGTTCTTTTGTGTTTTTGTAAAAAAAAAGTTGTTGTTCTGGTATTTGAGCCCTAACTTTGAGAGAGTTTCTGTCTATACACACTGAGCAGAGTGGATGAGAGCTTTGGACTCCAAAATCTTAGCTGAGATATATAAGTATCCTGTTTTTTTTTCGATTATTTATACAGTTTATTGTTTCTAGAATTTATATAAGACTTTTTGTAATCTGCACGGTAACTGATTTGTTTGCAGTTAAAGCATTTGTATCTTTACAAATCTTTATCTGTTTAAAAAATTTCATTTTGTGGCTTTCTCTAGTGCTTTGTAGGCTAATAGCTGCAGGCTAGTGGGGGGTGGTTCTTTTGTGTTTTGTAAAAAAAGTTGTTGTTTTTGTATTTAAGCCCTAACTTTGGGGAGTTTCTGTCTATACACACTGAACAGAGTGGATGAGGCTGTTTTCTCCAACTCTTAGCTGAGATATATAAGTATCCTGTTTTTTTGATTATTTATACAGTTTATTGTTTCTAGCAATTTATATAAGACTTTTATTGTAATCTGCACGTAACTGATTTGTTTGCAGTTAAAGCATTCTGTATCTTTACAAATCTTTATCTGTTTAAAACTTTCATTTTGTGGCTTTTCTAGTGCTTTGTAGGCTAATAGCTGCAGGCTAGTGGGGGGTGGTTCTTTTTTTTTTTTGTAAAAAAAAAGTTTTTGTTCTTATTTAAGCCCTAACTTTGAGAGAGTTTCTGTCTATACACACTGAGCAGAGTGATGAGAGCTGCTCCAACTCTTAGCTGAGATATATAAGTATCCTGTTTTTTTCATTATTTATACAGTTTATTGTTTCTAGCAATTTATATAGACTTTTTTAATCTGCAAATGATTTGTTTGCAGTTAAAGCATTCTGTATCTTTACAAATCTTTATCTGTTTAAAACTTTCATTTGTGGCTTTCTAGTGCTGTAGGCTAGCTGAGCTAGTGGGCTGGTTCTTTTGTTTTGTAAAAAAAGTTGTTGTTTGTATTTAAGCCCAACTTTGAGAGAGTTTCTGTCTATACACACTAACAGATGGATGAGGCTGTTTACTCAACTCTTAGCTGAGATATATAAGTATCCTGTTTTTTCGATTATTTATACATTTTATTGTTTCTAGCAATTTTATATATACTTTTTGTAATCTGCGGGTAACTGATTTGTTTGCAGTTGCATTCTGTATCTTTACAAATCTTTATCTGTTTAAAAACTTTCATTTTGTGGCTTTCTCTAGTGCTTTGTAGGCTAATATCTGCAGGCTAGTGGGGGCTGGTTCTTTTGTGTTTTTGTAAAAAAAAAATGTTGTTCTGGTATTTAAGCCCTAACTTTGAGAGAATTTCTGTCTATACACACTGAGCAGAGTGAATGAGAGCTGTTTACTCCAACTCTTAGCTGAGATATATAAGTATCCTGTTTTTCAATTATTTATACAGTTTATTGTTTCTAGCAATTTATATACTTTATTGTAATCTGCACAAGTAACTGATTTGTTTGCTAGTTAAAGCATTCTGTCTTTACAAATCTTTATCTGTTTAAAACTTTCATTTGTAGCTCTCTAGTGCTTTGTAGGCTAATTGGCTGTAGATCACAATTAGAGAATTTCAGTTCTTTTGTGTTTTGTAAAAAAAGTTGTTTTTTTAATATTTAAACCCAAACTTTGAAATTTCTGTCTATACACTGAACAGAGTGGATGAGAGCTATTTACTCCAGCTCTTAAGCTGAGATATATAAATTATCCCTGTTTTTTTTTTCGATTATTTATACAGTTTATTGTTTTCTAGCAATTTATATATAAGTACTTTTTGTAATCTGCGGGTAACTGATTTGTTTCTGCCAGTTAAAAGCATTCTGTATCTTTACAAATCTTTTATCCTGTTTAAAACACTTTCATTTTGTGGCTTTCTCTAGTGCTTTGTTGGCTGAAGTAGCTGCTTAGGCTAGTGGGGGCTGGTTCTTTTGTGTTTTTGTAAAAAAAAAAAAAAAAGAGTTGTTGTTCTGGTGTTTAAGCCTAACTTTTAGAGTTTCTGTCTATACACACTGAGCAGAGTGGATGAGAGCTGTTTACTCCAACTCTTAGCTGAGATATATAAGTATCCTGTTTTTTTTTTTCGATTAATTATACAGTTTATTGTTTCTAGCAATTTATATATAGTACTTTTATTGTAATCTGCATGGGTAACTGATTTGTTTGCAGTTAAAGCATTCTGTATCTTTACAAATCTTTATCTGTTTAAAACTTTCATTTGCATTGACTTTTTCTAGTGCTTTGTAGGCTAATAGCTGCAGGCTAGTGGGGGCTGGTTCTTTTGTGTTTTTGTAAAAAAAAAAAAAAAGTTGTTGTTCTGGTATTTAAGCCCTAACTTTGAGAGAGTTTCTGTCTATACACACTAAGCAGAGTGGATGAGAGCTGTTTACTCAAACTCTTAGCTGAGATATATAAGTATCCTGTTTTTTTTTTTTCGATTATTTATACAGTTTATTGTTTCTAGCAATTTATATATAGCACTTTTATGTAATCTGCATGGGTAACTGATTTGTTTGCAGTTAAAGCATTCTGTATCTTTACAAATCTTTATCTGTTTAAAACTTTCATTTTGTGGCTTTCTCTAGTGCTTTGTAGGCTAATAGCTGTAGACTTAGTGGGGCTGGTTCTTTTGTGTTTTGTAAAAAAAAAAGTTGTGGTTTTTGTATTTAAGCCCAAACTTGAGAGTTTCTGTCTATACACTGAGCAGAGTGGATGAGAGCTGTTTACTAACTCTTAGCTGAGATATATAAGTATCCTGTTTTTTCATTATTTATACGGTTTATTGTTTCCGGCAATTTATATATAGCACTTTTACCATAGTAATCTGCAAAATGTAATTATTTACAGTTAAAGCATTACAACATCTTTACAAATCTTATCTCTTTAAAACTTTTCATTGTGGCTTTCTCATTAGCACAACAGGCTAATAGCTACCACCAGGCTGAGTGGGGCTGGTTCTTTTGTGTTTGTAAAAAGTTGTTGTTCTGGTGTTAAGCCTAACTTTTAGAAACTTCTGTCTACTCACAGAGCAGGTGGATAGGCTTATTTACTCAACTCTTAGCTGAGATATATAAGTATCCTGTTTTTTTTTTGATTATTTATAAGCTTATGGTTTCCTATGAATTTATATATACTTACTTTTATTATAATCTACCGCGGGTAACTAGTTGCTTGCAGTTAAAGCATTCTGTATCTTTACAAATGCTGTATCTGTTTAAAAACTCATTGTAGCTTTCTCTAGTGCTTTGTAGGCTAATAGCTGCAGGCTAGTAGGGGCCTGGTTCTTTTGTGTTTTAAAGTTGTTGTTCAGTATTTAAGCTAACTTTGAGAGTTTTGTCTATACACACTGAGCAGAGTGGATGAGAGGTTACTCCAACTCTTAGCTGAATATATAAGTATCCTGTTTTTTTGATTATTTATACAGTTTATTGTTTCTAGCAATTTTATATTTTTAACCAAATTTTTTGTTAAATTTTGCCACTGTTTTAACTTTTTTTATGGTTTGTAATTAAGGGGGGGGGGGGGGGGGGGGGGGGGCTTTTTTTTTTTTTTTTTTTTTTTTTTTTTTTTTTTTTTTTTTTTTTTTTTTTTTTTTGTATCTTTACAAATCTTTATCTGTTTAAAACTTTCATTTTGTGGCCTTTTTTCTCTTTTTTTTTGTTTTTCTTTTGGTTTAGGCCCCCAAATGAGGCCCCGCAAAAGGCTAGTTTTTTTTTTGGGCTTTTTTGGTTCATTTG
>NW_025053946.1:0-10304 GCF_019279795.1 Protopterus annectens
CCCCTTTTTTAGTAATTTTTAGAAATTTGGGGGCCCACTTTTTTTAGAAAAGGGATTGTACTCTATGATGGGTCTAATGAATGGCCAGTGAGGCACTGGCCTCACTGTTTCTAGATGCAATACTTTAAAGTAATTAGATGGGCCACATGGAAGGATTTCCTGTGCTTTGGCAATATGATTTGTCAAAGGAGATTACTATCTACCTGGGTCCCCAGATCTCTTATTACCTCTGTATTAAGGGGTTTGCCACCTATATGGTAATTCATGAGTGTTTGTTTTCCAAATGGGATGACTATGCATTTTTGGCATTTAGCTGGAGATATGACGACACCAGGTGTCCATCTCAGTAAGGCCTTTTTGGAGGATGTCTGTTTCAGCGGTCAGTGTAAACAGTTTGCAGTCATTGGTGAATTTGGTTAGCCATAGTCCTCCTGTGTTTGCCTGTACTTCACAAGTATATGCAGTAGTGGTCCCAGGATCAAGCCTTGCAGGGCCACCACTTGGCCTGGTTTTAGAGTTGGACCGGAGAGCCTGCTATTCTTACACGTGTGAGTTCTGTCTATAAACCCAGTTGGCAACCCGTCTCATGCAAGGGGTTTTATGTTCAGGCTGGTGGGTTTCTGTAATACCCGAGTGGGAATGGTGTCAAAAGCCTTGGTGAGGTCAAGGTAGGCTGTGTGA
Source organism: Protopterus annectens (assembly GCF_019279795.1). Lineage (NCBI taxonomy): Eukaryota > Metazoa > Chordata > Ceratodontiformes > Protopteridae > Protopterus > Protopterus annectens. The sequence goes on from NW_025053946.1 coordinate 682, forward strand.
ACCACCTTTCCCTCGTCTATGGTCTTGGTGACTGTCTCAAAGAAGTCAACCAGGTTTAGTAAGCATGATCTGCTCTTAACAAAGCCGAACTGGGTTGGGTCAAGTATTTGGAGGTTCCCAATCTTTGTTAATGAGTTCCATGATTATGTGCTCCATAGCCTTGTAGACCAGGCTAGTCAGGCTTATGAGGCGATAGCTACCAGGGTCAGTTGTGGCACCACCTTTGTGGAGAGGAATAACCGTTGCTGTGCACCATTCTATGGGCACATAGTCTGTAGAGAGGCTGAGGTTGAACAGCGTGTTTAGGTGGGGGGTTAGTTTGTTCTGTAGTTAGGTGCAAGGCGCCCAGCCTGGGACACCATCTGGTCTGTGATTTTGGGACACTACACTTTTCTGCTGGTATTGTTGTGGGCCTTCTGGGTGAGAGGAAATTGAGTTTTGCACTGAATCCTCTGCCCAGGATGTTGGCAATATCAGTAGTTTAGTATATTTGTGCTATTTTGCACTAGTTTCAGTGCATATCTGCGAGTTGCCCATAGATTCTTAACATAGCTAAAGAAGGCTTTGTGGTTATCTTTTGAATCCTTAGCTATTTTTCTTTCAAGTTAGCCCTAGATGATTCATGAGGGACCTCAGTTTCTTATTGATACTGATCAGGGATGTCTTTCCTTCTTGGGATTTGCTTTTTTCTGAACTAGTTTCACTCCTTCTATTGTCTAACCTGTTTATTGCGAGGTCCACCAAACTGGTTTCCTTCCCATAGAGGAGTAGTCTTGGTTTTGCTAGGGATGGCATGATCCATGCACATCCTTGTAGGTGTGCTCATAATGGGGTGCATTTGTAAGGTTTGGAATCTTGGGCAGCATTGTCCTTTAGTGTGGGGGCTGTAGAGCTTACACCTTGGAGTCTTAAAGTAAAGTGAAGTTTGTTTTAGAAATTTTTTTTAGTGTGTTTTAATTGGTGGGGGGTGGTGGGGGGAGTGGTGTGTGGACATCCAGGTGATTGATTAACATGGTCTGATCTAACCAGTGGCCGGGTTGTCCCTGGTGTGGAACACCTGTCGCCCATATTAGTGATGGCCAGGTCAATATGTTTTTCACCTCTGGTAGAGGAGTTTACCAGCTGATCAGGGCATTTGAGTTGATGAATTCCAGGAAGTGCTGGGCCTGGGGAATTGTACTGAGTAGTTTTCCCAAGTAGATGGTGGGTAATTGGAAATTGCCCAATATCCAGGGTGTTTGAAGTAGGACCTTCCATATTGTTTTCCTGTCTCCCAGAAAGGGTGGAGTGTAATTGGTCCTGGGTCATGGAGGTGATCTGCAGCAGGCCACAATTTGCATTACAGATTTGCCGATGTTATTTGCACATGGATGATCTCAGAGGGTATCATGCTGCACCACTAACCTGGAGGGTGTAGGTATCTTTGATGAATATGGATACACCCCTTCCGCACATGTGTGTTCGTTCTGTCAGTTCTGTGGCCGGGCGTGTGGAATGAGTTGTAGCTTTCGGTAGTGTGCTGGGGTGCTGTCTGGAGCCTTGAACCAGGTTTCAGTTACTGTATATATATCAAGGTTCTCCATACTGAGGAGTGCTTATTTGTGATGCATTTGAGATTTAAACTCCTGGCGTTGAGTAGCAACCCTCAGTTTTGTTAATGGTGTGTTTACGGAGGTGGGTTTGACTTTTGAGCCTTGCCTAAAAAAGGCACTATTGTGGCAGCAAGAGCCTTGGCCAGTATTCAAAAGCCTAGGGCCTGACAGGTGAAAAGCCATCTCTTTCTGACTTAACACAGCTTATTGAGCATGTTGTCCCAGGCTGACAGACACTGGATCCCCTTTGAATGACACTAGAAGCAGCCAATTGTTGAAATTGATTTTTTTCTTTATACTGAGGTATCATTCTTGAGTGAGGCAGGATGCTACTCAGGGTCAAGGAGGTCTAGCCTGGGTTACACTTGATCAAGAGAGAGCTCTTCATGTCTCTTTTCATGTAGTCAGGGAGGTACATCTCAGGTCATTCCACACCAACATGAACAATGACAGAGTCATATTTGTACTTGTTCTGGAGTAACCCACAGAGTGCTTATCGATATGTGGCAGATTCTGGCTCTGACAGGCAGCTAACAGTAACCTGCTTTTTCCAGCCTAGTGAGTGGGGCGATCAGTGTGCCTGACTATAGAGTCACCTATTACTAAAAGTATTGTTAGTTATATTATTTAAATCTTAAGGGCTGTGATTGTCACGGCACACTGATTTTGTGTTTGTATGTGTTGTCTGGTTTTGTGATAGGAAATGCAGATTGTTTGGGTATCTGCTTTGGAAGATTTCTGATGCTTTTGCAGGTTTTTATTTCCAGAGCCTCGAGTATGATTTTGTGTATTTATGTGTATTTTTGCCAGTGCTGTTTAGTATTAGGTCTGTGTCTCGGCTAGGGTTATAGTACAAGTGTTAACCTTCTCCCTCTTGACTGTCTATTTCAGTCTTGGAGTGGAGAACAGCAGCTTCCAGTTTGGCTGTATAACTGCATCTCTCGCATATGTTAGTGTTTTTCCTGGTGAGGAGGAGGGTTGTCTGTGTACATGGGCGAGGTTGTAAGATTGCCTCAGGATACTCAGATTCACCAACTTGACTGGAGAGACACCTGAACTGCCCAACTGGTCATTGCCTAAATAGTAGAGGGTGAGCTGCTTAGTTTGCTTGGTTGAGTGAGGGGTGGATAAAGAGCCTTACCCAGCTGGAGGCAATCCCAGTGTCAAGGTATAGTAGTGCCTTGCTATTAGGTCTGAGCAAGTGCTGGGCAGTAAGATGTCTTTTTGGTCACTTGGTTGAGCGTCAGGCTAGTTTCAAGGGAAAAGCTGAAGGAGACTTAGTGGAGCCGAGGAATAATTTAACAGTAGCTAACGGCACTACCCGGTGTAAACTTACCGTGCAAATGCAGTTTTTTATAGCAGGAAATGAAAGAGATAGTAATTATTACAAAATAGCCAATAAACTACTAACTTCTGGACTGGAACCACTCCTCCAGGGACAGATAGGTTGCTCAAAGCTCCCCTCTCTCATAGGTGAACAGAGAAACTACCTTCTATCCAAGTAAGGTATGGGCTTGGGCTGAAGGAGGGTCTCTCTGTTGATCAGTGACAGTGAATAACATCATTGAGCAGCTACCCACCCCCGTATAGAGGTGATTACCAAGGCTTGAGCAACTGTAGTTTTATTACAGCCACTTTCAAGGGTCATTTCCAAAACTCCTTCATCTTCCTCTCTTAAAAACCTACTAGTTGCCTCGTGGTTTGGGCATCTTTTTTCAGGCTTGTTGGCTGTTGGTGAGAAGCATACCCTGCAGAGGAAGAAAAAAATGCTGAGAGAAGGGAGCCACTTTGAGATTTTAAGTATTTTTTCTCTGTTTTATTTGCTAAGTTGTTCTGCATAGCTGCCCTAGCTTGAGCATTTTTCTGGCTTGTTGTTAAACTTGATTTCTGTCATTAGTAGCTGTATTTAGAGCACAACCAAAAAGCTGTTTGCTGAATTTCCTGTTTGCGCCAATTTTTCGTCGTTTTTTCTTAAAACTTTGCACTTATGTTTCTGTCCTTGACTTCTAGCTGCTCTTGTGTGGGATCATTTACTGCACTGTTATAACATTATTACTTGTGAACCTCTGCTACTATCTCTGTAAAACAAAGAAACAAAAAAAAAAAATCTTGCTTTTTCACTTTTCTGAGAGTTAAATTAAGTTCAGATTACAGGCTTGCTGTTCCCTGAACTGTTTGAAAGTTCTATGAGAATACCATTTTTTGCCTTGGGCTGAGGGAGGTATCTCTGTTGTTGATCCGTGGCAGTAGATAACATTGAGCAGCTTCCCCTGCCCATTAGGGTAGTTACTGACTTGAAGACTGTAGTTTTAATATTGGCCAGCTAATAGGGTCATGACATCCTTCATCTTCTCTCTTTAAAACCTTCCTAGTTGCTGCCTCGTGGGTTTGGGCATCTTTTTCAGGCTTGTTGGCTGTTGGTGAAAGCACCCTCCAAGAGGAAAAAACACTGAGAGAAAGAGGAGCCACTTTTTGCAGGATTTTAAGTATTTTCTCTCCTGTTTTGTTGCTAAGGTTTCTGCATAGCTGCCTTGCTTGAGCATTTTCTAAACATTGTTAAACTTGATTTCTATATTAGTAGCTGTATTTAGAGCACAACCAAAAGCTATTTGCTGAATTTCCTGTTTGCATAATTTTTAAATCATTTTTTTTTTTTCTTAAAACTTGCATATTTTCTGTCCTTGACCTAGCACTCTTGTGTGGGGTCATTTACTGCACTATTATAGCCAGATATTGCCTTGTAATTATCTGCTATCTCTGTAAAAACAAAAACAAAAAAAAAATCTTGCTTTTTTCCACTTTTCTGAGAGTTTAAAAGTTCAGTTACAGGCTTGCTGTTTCCTGAACGCTGTTTGAGAGACTCTGTCGAGGCCATTTTGCTTGGGCAAAAACAGAGGAGGGATCTCTCTGTTGATCAGTGGCAGTAAATAACATTGAGCAACTTCCCTGCCCCCGCCAGAGGTGGTTACTGACTTGAAACTGTAGTTTTATTGTCGTTTTGATTCTGTATTCCTGCTTCTTTCCAGCCCTGCTATCAAACACGCTTTTAGCGTGCCTTTAACATGGTTAAGCGCATAGAGTTGCCACTAGAGCAGCATCGGGGCAGTCACCGGTTAAACAAGGTTAAACTCTTTCTGGCTCCAAGAAAGTCGATACTTCAATTTTCCAGTGCATGAGCATATTGGCCAAGACCTAAAGCAGTTTACACCTTCACTAAAAGGGGTGCAACACTTGTTCAAAATAGCTTTTCTTCTCAAAAGCTCAGCACTAATCTTATAAGCATATCCCTTGTCTTATAAGCATTCTGCTGGTCTGAGTCAATCTCTCCTATATGCCACCGATCTCTCACTAGTATAAACCCCCAGAATTGCCCACTTCCCTACTATTTATTACTTTTCTGTCTCATACCAACTCATAATTCTTTCCTGGCATGTAGAAGGTCAGAATCACTAGCGTCCTCTCCTGCCCAGTTGGTGATCTCTGGGGAATTCTGAGACAATGTTGCAATTGCCTCATGTACATGGACAGCCTCTCCCTCCTCACGTAACACACTAACACTTGTGAGAGACAGCTATGTTAGCCAGACTGGAGACTGAGCTCTCTCCAACTCAGGACTGTGAAGACCAGACAGGAGGAGAGGCAGCTCCCCACACACCACAATACCAGATCTCACGCCACTCCAACCACACCACTGAATCAAACACATAAACACTAAGACATGTACTCGGGCTCTGAGTAAAATTTACCTAAACAGCAGAAGGCTCCAAGCAGACATAAGCAACTACCGACCAATACACGCCCACACAAACAGCACGCAAACCCAACAAAATCAGTGTGCAGAAAGCAGTCCCACTGCCGCTTAAGGAGCCAAATACAACCGAGCGCATACTTGTCATGGGGTGACTCCATAGTCAGATACTGGCACTGATCCCGCTCACTGTAGACGCTGAGTAAGGAGAAGGTACGTAAAGCTGCCTGTGGGAGTGGCTCAAGGGAATCCGCCATATAGCACGCTTGCTCAGGTCTCTCAACAGCAGGTACCAAGTCAGACTCAGTCATTGTCCACCATGCTGTTGTCCAACGCGATTTCAGACGTACCTCATGGACTACACTTGAAAAGCCCAGGCATTGGGGAGCTCTCTGATTATGTGGCACAGGCAGGGTATGACCCTGACCTTGAGCAAGTGATATCCCTACCTTCACCTAGAGAATGATGCCACAATACAGTGATAAGATAATCAGCTTTAATAATTGGCTTAAATTCTGAATTGTCATTCAAAGGGATCAATATCTGTCTGCCTGTGGGATGACATGCTGGACAAATGCAGCACGCTTACATGAGGGGCAGCTTGCACCCTGTCACCCCTAGGCTTCCGGATATTGGCAAAGGCTCTTGACTTCCCCCGCCATAGTGCCTTTTTTGGGCCGAGGCTCAAATTCTAAACCTACCACCCCTACCGTGGGAACACAAAAAAGGAAAAAAACTAAGGGTAATGCTGCTCAATGCCAGAGTCCCAATCTCCAAGATGCACGCACTTGAGGCCCTTCTCAGTATGAGAGAACATTGATGTCTGTGCTGTGACAGAAACCTGGTTCAAAGGCTCCTGAGGCACCCCAGCACTATCAGGTTTCACCTCTCATATCATGCGTTCCGGCCCCAAAATCAGACAACACCAAAAAGGAGGGGAATGTCCTATTCATAAAGGACACCCACCTCAAGAGTTAGGTGACAGCATACCGCGATGCATCGGAGACCATCCAGGTGCAATCAACCATAGAGCAAGACTGCTCTACAATTTGCTTAGCATGCAACAGGCTACCCTCTCAAACTCAGGAACCTCCACATGGCCTTCCACTGAAAAGTATTCGGGGGATAAATGTATCCAAAACACCATCATACTAGGTGATTTCCAACTTCCCTAATATAGACTGAAGACACACTACTCAAGCCCAAACACTCTAGCCCAAAAGGTTCACGGGTTCATAAACTCAAATGCCATGGAACAACTAGTCACCATCCCCACAAGAGGAGAAAACATACTTAGAATCTCTCATCATGAACATGGGATCACAATGTTGTTCAACTGCGAGGAAGTATACCCCTCACTGGTGAGATGGTCAGATCATAAACTAATCGCTGGGAGGTCCTCATCCCGCCCACCTTAAATAAAAAAGACAGAGTGAAAAACTTCTCAGCCGACTTCACACTTCCTAAAAACTAGTGTGGTCTCCTTTACAAGGCCCCTGAGCCAGTGGTAAACATTACTCAAACTGCTGAATCACTTACAAATGCCTTCTACCAGCACCTACAGGACTGCATGGATCAGGCAATCCCAAACAAAACTAAGACTCTTTGTACACACCAAGGCAAGCGTCCAGTCTGGTGGACCCCAGCCATAAACAAGCTCTACAACAAAAGGAGGAGGCTACTACAAGATGAAGGCAAAATCCTTGAAAGAGTGAAGACACAACACCTTTGATCATTATAAGTAAAAACTAAGAGCTCTCCATACAAAATCACCCAAGAGCAAATTTTTAGAGAGAAAAATAAGCCAAGGACTCAAAGACAATCATAGGTAAGGCCTTCACTGGCTATGTTAGAAACCTAGGGAGGAAACTCCCAAGATATGCTCCAAATTAGTTCAAAATGATGTGAAGATTACTGAACCTACACCACATTGCTAACATACTGGCTGACAGGTTCAGTGCAAACTTCTCCCCCCTCCCCAAAAGGAGATATCTATACCCAGAGGTTGTAGCCCCCCAAACATCTCCAACGCCCAGGTGAGAACTGCTCTCTCAAGGCAAAAAACACAGCATCCATGGGACGGATGGTGTCTGACTGTGTGCTCCACGAAGACTCAATGAGGAATTAAACCCACAGTTAGGACAGCTGTTTAATCTTAGCCTCACCTCAGGATCGTGCCAAGGAGTGGTGTGCGGCTTGACTGTGGTCCCACTTCACAAGGCAGTTTCCTCCACAGGACCCTGGAAGTCACCATCCCAGTAGCTTGACAAGCCTTATCTGCAAAGCCATGGAGGATCATAATGGAACTCATAAATAAGACATAGGGAACTTGCAGACTTTGGATCCAACCCAGTTTGGCTTTGTCAAAGGCAGATCATGCCTTTTAAACTTGGTTGACTTTTTCAAGACAGTCACCAAGGCCATTGATGAGGGAAAGGCAGTCCATACAGCCTACCTGCGACCACTGGCAAAGGCCTTGACACAATACCCCACTCAGGTATCATCAACCGAACAAGCAGATGTAAACCCATACATCACAAGATGGGTTGCAAACTGGCTAGTGACAGAACCCACAGGGTAGAGTTGCTGGAGCCATGTCGGACTCAAAAGCCTGTCACAAGTGGTGTCCCACAGGGCTCAGTCCTGGGTCCACTCTTGTTCAGCATCTACTTTTCTGAGTACAAGCAAACATAGGAGGGGTTATGGCTGACAAAGTTTGCAGATGACTGCAAACTAGGCGCCATAGTAATTAACACATCTAACACAGATATCCTTCAGAAGGCCTCACAGAAATGGATAACTGGTGCCAGAACCATGGCCTAAAGTTAAACACCAAGAAATGCATAGTCATACCCTTCAGGGAAAAACAAGGTTACTAGCTTCCATATAGGTGGCACTCCACTGAAGCACAGAAGAAGTCATCCAAGGATAGGATCTGGGAAGGTTGACCAATAGTTTTAAGTTTTGACACTCATATTTGCTTTAAAGTAGTTAGGGAAAAGGCCTTCTACATTGCCACCCTGATCATGAGAGGGATTCACATTTAGATCAAGGGGGTCCTTAGTCCCTATGCTCATCACTCATTAGACCTATGATTGGGTAATGCCCCATTTCAGAATGCTATCGACCCGACACCTGCAGCAGCTGGAAAGGCCCCAAAGTTCCTCTTAAAAGGATGGTCTCAAAAAGTGTGTCTTATGCCCGACTGAAAGAACTCCAGCTCTATTCAGTGCCGCTTATCAGAGTGACCTGTGCCTGACATATAAGGCCATATCAAACCCAGAATTTGGTGAATTATGCTTCACCTCAAAAAATCTAGATCCCTCAGAACCACAAGGCGGGGAGACTTAAACCCTTGACACGGTTATTAATAAAGGCATTACTGGAGGGACAGATTCATCACCCAGAGACTCCTATGCTGTGGAACAAAATCCTGGTACATGTGAGGCAGAGAGCACCTCGCTGGCCTTGTTCAAGAAGGAATCTTGACCAATGGATGGCAGATCGCAGATATACCCCAGGGATTACTTCCAGTGTCACTGCTTGACAGAGGCACAACAAAATAATAGGCATAGTTTTATTCAAACTAAAGGTGGCAAAAAGCCACATAACTATAAACTGGCTTATAAATGCCCTTGGGCAGATAGCCTAGTATGAACTATGAACCCGCCCTATGAACCTATGTACCTAAAACTAGTATCACAGCCCATGAATTCAGCACTAGCCTGAAAACTATGGACTATACTAGCTTAGAAAGGTGGGAAGCAAAGGAATTTTTTTGTTGTTTTGTTGTTTTGAAAAGATAAAGCCAAAAACAGTAAAAAATACACACTTAAAAACAACTTTAAACGACCTACAAGCGATCAGAAAAGGCTATTGCACTTTAGTGTATAGTCTCTACAACAGTTAAACAAATTATTTAAACAAAAACAACTTTTTTTAAAATTTTTTGAGCAGTCAGAAATAAGTACAATATGTAGAAAAAAACAAGCTTTTAAATCACAATAAATGCTGCAAATCTGTGTTTAGGTGGAAAACAGTTAAGTACAGCTTGAAAGTACAGAAAAACTGATACTTAATCACTCAAAGTCTCTCTCTTAGCTAGAAGGCTTGGATCAGTTTAAGAGCTTTCTAATTTTACCCAGATAGGTTAGTTACAGGAAAAGATAGAAACAAAGCGCATGAATGTGGTCTTTTTTAAACCAGAGAAGTTGAGAAAGAGACAGACAAAACTGTCCAAATGGTCAATAAACTACAATTTCTGGGCCAAGAGCGAACCTCTC
>NW_025053947.1:0-9281 GCF_019279795.1 Protopterus annectens
TCTCCTTACTATCAAGGCTCTTATCTTACCTTTCCCCACCTAAAATTACCTTTAGCAATCAGGGGTTCACCCTTCTGTGGCTTTTGTCCACTGGACGCAAACATTTTCCCAGATCTATCCTACTTTCTAATCACAACCTCAGGCATCCAATCTTCTATATCTTGTTTAGGTTACAGTCCCACCCATCCTTCATTATTTTACACTTTACATCATTTAACCACACTGGATTACCTCCCTAATATCAAAAGCCTGTATCTCCTACCCTTCTGGCAACCTAAACTTACCCTTTAACAATCAGCTCCCCATCGACAGTTCAACTAGGATTCAGTCCTTCAGTGTCTTTTGTCCACTAGATGACAACATTTTCCTAGATCTATCCTACTGTCTCTCTATATCTTGTTCAGGGTGAAGTCCCACTCCATCCTTCTATTATTTTAAATTCTACATCATTTAACCACCCTGACTACTCTCCCTACTATCAAGGATCTTAGCGCCTACATTTCCCCACCTCAAGTTATCTTAGCATTCAGCTTTAAAGATTGTTCTCCTAGGGTTCACTCCTTCTGTGGCTTTTGTCGACTAGATGGCAACATTTTTCCTAGATCTATCCTACTGTCTCTAATCACAACTCTCAGGCATCCAGTTCTCTATATCTTGTTTAGGTTGCAGTCGCACTCCATCCTTCTATTAATTTATACTCTACATCACTTAACCACTATGACTACTCTACCAACTATCAAGGCTCTTATGACCTTACCTTTCCCCACCTAAACTTACCTTAGCAATCAGCTCTACTCATTATTCTTTTAGGGTTCACTCCTTCCATGGATTTTGTCCACTAGATGACACCATTTTCCTAGATCTATTCTACTGTCTCTAATCACAACTACCAGGCATCCAGTTCTCCATATCTTGTTTAGGTTGCAAACCTACCCATCCTTCTCTATTATTTTATACTCTATATCATTTAACCACTCGGACTACCTCCCTACTATGAAGGCTCTTTCTCCCACCTTCCCTCACCACCTCCTTACCTTAAGAATCAACAGCCGCACTGATTGTTCTCCTAGGGTTCATTCCTTCTGTGCCTTTGGTCCACTAGATGGCAACATTTCTTCCTCAATCCATCCTACTGTCTCTAATCACAACTCCTCAGCATCCAGCTCCTCCATATCTTGTTTAGGGTTGGCAGTCCCATGCATCCCTTCTATTATTTTATACTCACATCATCTAACCACCTGACTACTCCCTACTATTCATGATTCTTGGCCTCGCTTTCCCACAAAACGTACCTAGCAATCAGCTCTTATTATCGTTCTCCTAGGGTAAACACCTTCTGTGGTTTTTTGTCCACTAGATAGCAACATTTTCTCTTAGATCTATCCTATTGTCTCTAATCACAACTATCAGGCATCCAGTTCTCTAAATCTTTTTTAGATTGCAGTCCCATTCCATCCTATTATTATTTTATACTCTGCATCATTTAACCACTCTGCAACTCTTCTACCACAGTATCAAGGCTCTTATCTCCCTGCACCTTCCCCCCACCTAAACTCTATCTTAGTAATCAGCTTTATTGGATTGCTTCTCCCAGGGTTCACTCCTTCATGGCTTTGATCCACTAGATGGCAGCAAACATTTTTCCCTAGACTCTCCCCATCCTACTCTAATCACAACTCTCAGGCATCCAGTTTTCCATATCTCTTGTTTAGGCTGCCAGTCCCTCCATCCATCCTTTCTATTAATTTATACTCTATTGTCATTTAAACACCTACTGGCTACTCTCCTACTATCAAGGCTCTTATCTCTCACCTTTCACCCTCACCTAAGTCATTGCCTTTAGCAATCAGCTCTACTAATTATCTCTTGTGTGGAGTCTTCACTCCTTCCGTTGGCTTCCAGTCCACTAGATGGCAAATGATTTTCCTAGATCTATACCATTGTCTCTAAATCACAACTCCTCAGGCATCCAGTTCTCTATATCTTGCTTTAGGTTTGCAGTCCCACTCCATCCTTTTATTATTTTTATACACTAAATCATTTTAACCACTCCAGGGACTACTCCTCCCCTACTATCAAGGCCCTCCCAAGATGACCTCCACCTTTTCCCCACCTAAAGCTTAGCCTTAACAATCAAGCTCCTACTGATTGTTCTCCTAGGGTTCACTCATTCTGAGGCAATTTTCCACTAGATGGTAAAATATTCCTAGATCTGTCCTACTGTCTCAAATCACAACTCTCAGGCATCCAGTTCTCTATATCTTGATTAGGTTCAGTCCCCTCCATCCTTCTATTATTTTATACTCTACATCATTTAAGTACTATTATTTTATACTCTACATCATTTAACCATTCTGACTAGTCTGTCTACTATCAAGGCTCTTATCTCCTACCTTTCCCCACCTAAACTTACCTTAGCAATCTGCTCTACTGATTGTTCTCCAAGGGTTCACTCCTTCTGTTGCTTTGTCCGCTACATGGCAACATTTTCTTAGATCTATCATACGGTCTCTAATCACATCTCTCAAGCATCTAGTTCGCTATATTTTTTAGGTTGCAGTCCCAGTCCATCCTTCTGTTATTTTATGCACTACATCATTAACCACTCTGACTTCTCTCCCTACTATCAAAGCTCTTATCTTCTACCTTTCCCCACCTAAACGTACCTTAGCAATCAGCTCTACTGATTGTTCCGCAAGGGTTCACTTCTTCAGTGGCTGATGTCCAGTAGATGGCAACAGTTTCCTAGATCTGTCCTACTGTCACTAATCACAACTCTCTGGCATTGAGTTCTCTATATCTTGTTCAGGATGCAGCCTGACTCCATCCTTCTATTATTTTATACTCTACATGATTTAACCACTTTGACTACACTCCCTACAATCAAGGCTCTTACCTCCTACCTTTCCCAACTTAAACTTACCTGAACAATCGAGAAACTTATCTTATTGTTTCTCCTGTAAAGTTCTGAATCCTTCTGTGAGCTTTTGTGCACAATTAGATGGCAACATTTTCATAGAGATCTGATTCCTCATAATGCTCTAATCAGAACTCTCAGGCATCCATTTTATCTGCTATCTTGTTTGGGTTGCAGTCTCTCCATCCTTCTATTATTTTATAGTCTACATCAGCTAGCAACCACACCGACTCTCTCCTACTATCAAGGCTACTTGATCTCCTACCTTCCCCCATTATTTTTACCTTAGCAATCAGCTCTTCTGATTGTTCTCTTAGGTTAAGCTCCTTCTGTGGCTTTCTGTCCAACAGAATGGCAACATTCTTTCCTAGTCTATCCTGCTGTCTCTAACCCACAACTCTCATGCATCCAGTTCTCTAGATCTTGCCTTAGGATTTGCAGTCCCACTCCATCCTTTTAGTTATTTTATACTCTACATCATTTTATCACAATTATGATTTACTCTCCCTACTATCAAGGCCTCTTATCTCCCACCTTTCCCACCCAACTACCTTAGCAATCTGCTATACTGATTGTTCCTCCCAGTGTTCACTCCCTTCTTATTTTGTCCACAGATGGCAACATTCTCCTTATCCATCTTACCATGACATCTCAGGCATCCAGTTCCTCTAGTATCGTGTTTAGTTAAAATCATCCTTCAATATTATTTTATAATCTGACATCATTTAACCACTCTGTCTACTCTCCCACTATCAAGGCTCATCTCCTACCTTTCCCTATCTAAACTTACCTAACAATCAGTTCCTAATGATTTGTTCTCCTAAGTGTTTACCCTCATTCTGAGGCAGTTTTTCACCAGATGGCAACATTCTTCAGATCTATCCCACTGTCTCAATCAAAACTCAGGCATCCAGTTCTCTATATATCCTGTTTTAGGTTTTTGCACCCATCCATCTATCATTTTATGCTCCACATCCCTTGGAACCACCATGACCACTCCCCATACCAACAAGGCCTTATCTCCCCACCCCCACCCAAACAATACCCTAGCAATCAGCTCCAATGATTGTCTCCCAAGGTCCACTCTTTCTTGGTTTTGTCCACTAGATGGCAACATTTTCCTAGATCTATCATACTGCCTGAAATCACAACTCTCAGGGATCCAGTTCTCTATATCTTGATAGGTTTAGTCCCCTCCAGCCTTCTATTAATTTATACTTGGCATCATTTAACTATTCTGACTACTCTCCTGCCTTTATTAAGGCTCATATCTCCTACCTCGCCAACCAACTTACCTTAGCAATCAGCCTCACTGGATTGTCTCCTCCTGAAATTCACTCCTTCTTTTGGCTTCTTTTGTCTACTAGATGGCAACATTTTCCTAGATCTATCCTACTGTCTCTAATCACAACCTCAGACACCAGCCTCTATATCTTGTTTAGGCTGTGTCCCACCCATCCTTCTATTATTTTGTTATCTCTACATCATTTAACCACTCTACATCACCTGTCCTTACTATCAAGGCCTATCTCCTACCTTCCCCCACCCAATCTTATCTTAGCAATCAGCTCCATGGATTGTCCAGTTTCACCTTCTGTGCTTTGTCCAGTAGATGGCAACATTTTCCTAGATTCATCCTACTTGCCTCTTTAATCACAACCTCAGGTATCCAGTTCTCTACATCTTGTTTAGCTGTGTCCTCTCCATTCTTCTTTATTTTATACCCACATCACTTCCAACCACCTCCACTACTTTCCCTCACCGTCAAGGCCTCTTATCCTCGCACCTTTCCCCACCAAACTCCTTGACCTCAGCAGTCTGCTCTACCTGACTGTCTCCCAGGGTTCACTCCTCTTGGCTTTTGTCTACCAGGAGCTAAGATTCTTTTCAGGATCTATCCCATCTCTAATCAACTCCCATGCATCCAGTTCTCTTATGGACCGCGTTTTAGCCTGCAGTCCCACTCCATCCTTCCATTATTTTACATCTGGCCACCATTTCAACCACTGACTACTCCCTACCATCGCGCTCTTATCTCACACTTTTCCCCACCCAAACTACCCTAACATCAGCCTTACTGATTGTTCTCCTAGGTTCACTCCTTCTGGAGGCAATTTTCCACTAGATGGCAAAATTTTCCTAGATCTATCTCACAGTCTCTAATCACAACTCTCAGGCATCTAGTTCTCATATCTTGTTTAGGTTGCACTCCATCCTTCTATTATTTTATACTTCACATCCTTTAACCACTCTGACTACCATACTCAACAAGGCTCTTATCTTCTACCTTCCCCACCCAAACATACCCAGCAGTCAACTCCTACTGACGTTCCTCCAAGGTTCACTCCTTCTTTGGTTTTGTCCACTAGATGGCAACATTTTCCCAGATCTATCCTACTGTGAAATCATTAAACCCCAGGCATCCAGTTCCCCATATCTTGATAGGTTTAGTCCTCCAGCCTCTATTAATTTACACCAACATCACCTAACTATTCTGACTACCTGGCCTATTACAGTTTTATCTTGTTTTTCCCCACCCAAACCATTAGTAGTTCAGCTTCACTGATTGCTCTTCCCAGGGTTCACCCTTGCTTTGTCTGACCAGACGGCAACATTTCTAGATCTAATTTGCTCGCCCCAATCACACCAGGCATCCAGTTCACTACAGTCTGTCAAGGCTGTCCCCTCCATCCCTCCACATGCCCAACCTGCCCAACTGACCTCCGACTGCTCCTCCCACCACCGGCTGCCTCCATCTCCCACCTCCCGTTCCAGCACCCAGCCAAACCCGCTCCACCGACTGTCCTCCCAGCAGTTCAATTCCTCTGTCTCACACGCCCAATTCCAGATCTGAGTCTCACGGTCCCAATCAGTTCACATCCAGTTCCCCCATAAATCCCACCCATCCCTTCTTTTTTAGCTTTACATTTTAACTACTTGATTGTTTTCTCCCAATTATCAAGGCTCTTATCTCTACCTTTCCACACCTAAACATACCTTAGCAACTGTTTCTACTGACTGTAAAAGATAAAGGAGTGGTTAAATGATGCAGAGCATAAAAGCACAGAAGGATGGAGTGGGACCGTAAACTCCAAACAAGATATAGAGAATTGATGCCCGAGAGCTGCTCACACAGTCAGTAGAATAGATCTGGTGGAAAATGTTGCCATCCAGTGGACAAAAGTCGCCCAGAAGGAGTGAACCCTAGAGAACAATCAGAAGAGATGACTGCTAAGGTATGTTTAGGTAAATATAGGATAATAGTCTTGATAGTAGGAGAGAACAGAGTTGTTAAAAGATGTAGAGATAAAATATAAGGATGGAGGACTGCAACTCAAAACAAGATAGAGAGAACTGGGATGCCTGACAGTGGTGATTAGAGACAGTAGGATAGATCTTGGAAAATGTTACATGTAGTGACAAAAGCCACAGAAGGAGTGAATTCTAGAGAACAATCAAGATAATTGATTGCTAAGGTAAGTTTAGGTAATGGAAAGGTAGGTGTTGTTTTGGATAGTAGGGAGAGTAGTCAGAGTGGTTAAATAATGTAGAGTATAAATAATAGAAGGATGCAGTGGGACAGCAATCCAAACAAGATATAGAGAACTGGATGCCTGGGAGTTGTGATTAGAGACAGTAGGATTGATCTAGGAAAATGTTGCCATCTAGTTTACCAGAACCACAAAAGAGGAATATGAGGAGAATAATTGGTAGCGCCTGATTGCTAAGGTAATTTTAGGTGGGGAAAGGTAGGAGATAAGAGCCTTTGATAGTAGGGAGAGTAACTGAGTGGGTAAATGTAGTAGGATTATAAATAATAGAAGGATAGTGTGGGCCGTTAAACCTAAATAAGATATTGAGGAACTGGATGTCTGAAAGTTGTGATTGGAGACAGGATAGATCTAGGAAAATGTTGCAATCTAGTGGGACCAAAGCTAATTGAAGGAGGAACTCTAACAATCAGTAGAGCAGATGTCTAAGGTAAGTATAGGTGGGGAAGGTAGTAGATAAGAGCCTTGATAGTAGGGAAAGTAGTCAAAGTGGTTAAATGATGTAGAGTATAAAATAATAGAAGGATGGAGTGCGACTGCAACCTAAACAAGATAAAAAGAACTGGATGCCTGAAATTTGTCATTAGAGACAGTAGGATAGATTTAGGAAAATGTTGCCATTTCATGGACAAAAGCCACAGAAGGAGTGAACCCTAGGAGAACAATCAGTAGAGCTGATTGCTAAGGTAAGTTTAGGTGGGGAAAGGTAGGAGAGAAGAGCCTTGATAGTAGAGAGAATAGTCAGAGTCAGTAAATATAGTAGAGGATAAAATAATAGAAGGATGGCGTGGGACTGCAACCTAAACAAGATATTGAGAACTGGATGCCCGAGAGTTGTGATTAGAGACAGAAGGATTGATCTAGGAAAATGTTGCAATCTAGTGGACAAAAGCCAAAGAAAGAGTGAACCCTAAGGAACAATCAGTAGAGCTGATTGCTAAGGTAGGTTTAGGTGTGGAAGGTAGGAGATAAAAACCTTAATAGTAGGGAGAGTAGTCAAAGTGGTTAAATGATGTAGAGTATAAAATAATATAAGGATGAAGTGGGACTGCGACCTAAACAAGATATAGAGAACTGGATGCATGAGAGTTGTCATTACAGACAGTAAGATAGATCTAGGAAAATGTTGTCATCTAGTGGACAAAAGCCACAGAAGGAGCAAACCCTATGGGAACAATCAGTAAACCTGATTGCTAAGGTAAGTTTAGGTGGGGAAAGGTAGGAGGTAAGAGTTTTGATAGTAGGGAGAGTAGTCAGAGTGGTTAAATGATGCAGAATATAAAATAATAGAAGAAGGCAGTGGGACTGTAACCTAAACAAGATATAGAGAACTGGATGCCAGAGAGTTGTGATTAGACACAGTAGGATAGATCTAGGTAAATGTTGCAATCTAGTGAACAAAAGCCACGGAAGGAGCGAACCCTAAGGAACAATCAGTTGAGCTGATTGCAAAGGTAAGATTAGGTGGGGAAGGTAGGAGAATAGAGCCTTGATAGTAGGGAGAGTAGTCAGAGTGGGTAAATGTAGTAGAATATAAAATAATAGAAGGATGGCATGGGACTGCAACCTAAACAAGATATTGAGAACTGGATGCCTGAGAGTTATGATTAGAGAGAGTAGGATAGATCAAGGAAAATGTTGCAATCTAGTGGACAAAAGCCACCGAAGGAGCAAACCCTAAGGAACAATCAGTTGAGCAGATTGCAAAGGTAAAATTAGGTGGGGAAGGTAGGAGAATAGAGCCTTGATAGTAGGGAGAGTAGTCAGAGTTGTTAAAAGATGTAGAGTATAAAATAGAAGGATGGAGTGGGACTGCAACCTAAACAAGATATAGAGAACTGGATGCCTGAGAGTTGTCATTACAGTCAGTAGGATACATCTAGGAAATGTTGCCATCTAGTGGACAAAAGCCACAGAAGGAGTGAACCCTATGGGAACAATCAGTAGACCTGATTGCTAAGGTAAGTTTAGGTGGGAAAGGTAGGAGAAAATAGCCTTGATAGTAGGGAGAGTAGTCAGAGTTGTTAAAAGATGTAGAGTATAAAATAACAGAAGGATGAAGTGGGACTGCAACCTAAATAAGATATAGAGAACTGGATGCCTGACAGTTGTGATTAGAGACAGTAGGATAGATCTGGGAAAATGTTGCCATCTAGTGGACAAAAGCCACAGAAGGCATGAACCCTAGGAGAACAATCAGTAGAGCTGATTGCTAAGGTAAGTTTAGGTGGAGAAAGGTAGGAGATAAGAGCCTTGATAGCAGGGAGAGTAGTCAGAGTGGGTAAATGTAGTAGAGAATAAAATAATAGAAGGATGGCATGGGGCTGCAACCTAAACAAGATATTGAGAACTGGATGCCTCAGAGTTGTGATTTGAGACAGTAGGATAGATCTAGGGAAATAAAAGTAAAAAGTGGAAGGCACAAACAGGCAGTCACAACAAGTACATTACTCGGCTAAATAAATCCAACTGGAAAAAATCCAAATGGCAGGTGGGTAATTCTTCAAACCTGGAGATTCATCACTCTGAAATAGTTCTTTCAACACCACTAGACCAAAGTAGCAGTTTCAAACAGAAAAAGCAGCACAGGTAAAAACAGCTGCTTTAATTGCCTAACAATAGCTTGTAACAAAGTTCCAAAATCAAGAACAACCAAGCGTTAGGCGGAATAAACTTTAATTAACATAAAAGGCGCCCAACAATAGTCTTCCTCAGGCCATTGAAAATGCTATGCAAACAAGGTACATAAATACACTTTCCATTTGAAAAAAATGATGTCATTTCCTTTTTTTTTTTTTAAAGGTGTTTTAAAA
>NW_025053948.1:0-9101 GCF_019279795.1 Protopterus annectens
AATGGATGAATAGATTACAATTGGTTAACATACATTGAGATAAATACATAAGCATTGGGAAATCGCATAAGACATTTTTAGCAGCTCAGCATTTAAATGTCTCATTCAATGAAATGAAATTCAATACCAAGCCTGTGAAGCAATGGTACTAGTGCTTCATCAGGGTGGACATGACCATTTTTTCACCTCTGCTGGACACCGATGATTTAATCCAGTATGTCCAAAATCAAAACACTTAACAGAAAGCCAAGGGATGACTGTAGCAATTATAGAATAAAGTAATATGCAAAATCCATTGACTCAGGCTTCTCTTACCACAGACTGGAAAATTATGCAACTATTTTACATATAATTAGTCAGAGGTTTAGTTAATGTAATAAACTACAAGCAACTGAATTCTTTTGCAATGCGAGACTGACATCTGCAGAAAGGTAATAAACCTATGTATACAGTTTTTAAAAGCCCTATTTATGGAGTTTGCAACACACTTGGAACAGATGGAAAAAATTATTTCAATGAAATCAGGGAACCACAAATAACAGCTGATCAACTTGGAAAGCTGAGAAACAGAGGATGACATGAGAGTAACACATTCTTTGCAATGACTTGCATTTTATCTGTCTTTGGCCTAGCACTCTTGTGTGGGTCATTTACTGCACTGTTATAATCTTGCTGATGCCTTGGTAACCTCTCTGCTATCTCTGAAAAAACAAAAAACAAAAATAAATCTTGCTTTTTCCCACTTTTCTGAGATTTAAAAAAAAGTTCAGTTACAGGCTTGCTGTTCTTGAACTGTTTGTAAGTTTCTGTGAGGCCATTTTTTTGCTTGGGCTAAAGAGAGGGCTCTCTGTTGATCAGTGGCTTGTGAAAACATTGAGCAGCCTGCCTGCCCCGGTGGGAGGTGGTTACTGACTTGAAGGCTTGTAGTTTTATTGGCCATTCTGGGTCAATTCCAAAACTCCTTCATCTTCCTCTCTTAGAACCTGGTTGCCTCGTGGTTTCTGGCATCTTTTCAGGCTTGTTGGCTGTTGGTGAAGCACCCACCAAGAGGAGAAAACACTGAGAGAGAAGAAAGACAGCCTTTTGAGACTTTAAGTATTTTTCCTCTGTTTATTTGCTAAGTTTTACTGCATAGCCACCTATTTTGAGCATTTTCTGGCTTGTTAAATTTGATTTCTGCATTAGTAACTGTATTTAGAGCACAACCTAGAGCTGTTTACTGAATTTCCTTTTTGCACTTATTTTTAAAATCGTTTTTTTTCTCGAAACTTGCATTTTATCTGTCTTTGGCCTAGCACTCTTGTGTGTGGTCATTTACTGCACTGCTATAACTTGCTGATACTTGTTAACCTCTGCTATCTCTGAAAAAACAAAAAAAATCTTGCTTTTTTCCCACTTTTCTGAGATTTAAAAAAGTTCAGTTACAGGCTTGCTGTTCTTGAACTGTTTGTAAAAAGTTTCTGTGAGGCCATTTTTTTTGCTTGGGCTAAAAGGAAAGTTCCTCTCTGTTGATCAGTGGCAGTGAAAAACATTGAGCAACCTGCCACCTGCCCTATTGGGAGTGGTTACTGACTTGAAACTGTAGTTTTATTGGACATTCTGGGTCAATTCCAAAACTCCTTCATCTTCCTCTCTTAAAACCTGGTTGCCTCATGGTTTTGGCATCTTTTCAGGCTTGTTGGCTATTGGTGAAGCACCCACCAAGAGGAGAAAATGCTGAGAGAAGAAAGGAGCCACTTTTGAGACTTTAAGTATTTTTCCTCTGTTTATTTGCTAAATTTTTCTGCATATCTGCCTATTTTGAGCATTTTCTGGCTTGTTAAATTTGATTTCTGCATTAGTAACTGCATTTAGAACACAACCTAGAGCTGTTTACTGAATTTCCTGTTTGTACTTATTTTTAAAATCGTTTTTTCTCAAAACTTGCATTTTATCTGTCTTTGGCCTAGCACTCTTGTGTGGGGTCATTTACTGCACTGTTATAACTTGCTGATACTTGTTAACCTCTGCTATCTCTGAAAAAACAAAAAAAAAAAACAAAAAAAATCTTCCTTTTTTTCCCACTTTTCTGAGATTTAAAAAAGTTCACTTACAGGCTTGCTGTTCTTGAACTGTTTGTAAGTTTCTGTCAGGAGGCCATTTTTTTGCTTGGGCTAAAGGAAAGTCTCTCTGTTGATCAGTGGCAGTGAAAAACATTGAGCAGCCTGCCTACCCCTGTGAGAGTGGGTGCTGACTTGAAACTGTAGTTTTATTGGCCATTCTGGGTCAATTCCAAAACTCCTTCATCTTCCTCTCTTAAAACCCTGGTTGCCACCGTGGTTTTGGCATCTTTTCAGGCTTGTTGGCTGTTGGTGAAGCACCACCAAGAGGGAGAAAATGCTGAGAGAAGAAAAGGAGCCACTTTTGAGGCTTTAAGTATTTTTCCTCTGTTTATTTGCTAGTTTTTCTGCACAGCCACCTATTTTGAGCATTTTCTGGCTTGTTAAATTTGATTTCTGCATTAGTAACTGTATTTAGAGCACAACCTGAGAGCTGTTTACTGAATTTCCTGTGTGTGCTTATTTTTTAAAATTGTGTTTTTCTCAAAACTTGCATTTTATCTGTCTTTGGCCTAGCACTCTGTGTGTGGGGGTCATTTACTGCACTGTTATAACTTGCTGATACTTTGAAACCTCTGCTATCTCTGGAAAAACAAAAAACAAAACAAATCTTGCTTTTTCCCACTCTTCTTTTCTGAGATTTAAAAAGTTCATTTACAGGCTTGCTGTTCTTGAACTGTTTGTAAGTTTCTGTGAGGCCATTTTTGCCTAGGGCTAAAGGAAAGTCTCTCTGTTGATCCGTGGCAGTGAAAAACAGCTTGAGCAGCTTCTGCCTGCCCTGTGGGAGTGGGTACTGACTTGAAACTGTAGTTTTATTGGCCATTCTGGGTCAATTCCAAACTCGCTTCATCTTCCTCTCTCTAAAACCCTCTTTTGCTTGGCGGTTTTTCTGGCGTTCTTGAGATATAAGCGCAACAACGTGGCAGCGGGCGCTGCCTAATTGAGTTTAAACTATTCCTGGCTCCACAAAGTCTGCTCTTCAGTTTTCCCTTAGGAACTGCTCTATCTCCGAATTTAAACACCATATTCTCATTCTAAGGCCTTCACTGGTCCAATTACGTAATCCTACAAGTTAGCACTATTAAACCATAGCACTACTTACTCTTATACTCTCTCTGATTACCTTGTCCTCTATTGGTCCTGTCTGAATTCAGTTTCCCAATTACTCTAGCATGTCCAAAGGTCAGTCAATGGTTTCCTCTCCAGTCCAGCTGGTGAATCTGGGAATTTTGAGGCAATGTTACAACTGTCTCATGTACCACGGACAACCCTCTCCTCCTCCAAACAGGTTCAAATATATGTGAGAGATGCAACTATTTAGCCAAACTGGAGGCTGAGCCTCTCTCATCTCCAAACTGGTGTAACCAGTCAGGAGGAGAAGGTAACCACTCACACAACACAATTCCAGTATCACATAGTCCCACCACATCAGTAAACCAAACACATAAATACACAAAAACATACCGGAGGCTCTAAATAAAATAAAAAATCTACCTAAGCAACAGAAAGAGACCTCCAAAGCAGATATCAAACAAACGCTACCTCAAAACAAAACACACACAACACATAACTCCACAAAGTCAGTGTGCTTAGCAGCCACAGCCCTTAAGGCTGAATAACACACCCTGATACTCTTATTTATAGGTGACTCTATTGTCAGACACACTGGCGCCTCCGGCTCACCTGGCTGAATAAAGAGAAGGTCACAGTGAGCTGCCTTTCTGGCGCTAGGATCCGCCACATAATGCAAGCACTCAGGTCATCAAAGCAAATACAACATGACTCAGTCATTGTACATGCTGGTGTGAATGACCTGAGACGCACTCCCTGGACTACATGAAAAGAGACATAGAGGGCTCTTCATGATCAGCGTAGCCCAGGCTGGTATGACCCTGACCTGAGCAGCATCTTACCCTCACCTAGAATGATGCCACAGTACAAAGACAAAATGATGCGATTTTAACAATTGGCTAAAATTTTGGTGTCATTCAAAGGGGATCCAGTGTCTGTCAGCCTGGGATGACATGCTTTCGACAAGCCACGTTGCTTCACTAGGGATGGCTTGCACACCTGTCACCACTGCTTTCGGATATTGGCAAAGGCACTACACCCCATAGTGCCTTTTTTAGGCAAGGCTCAAAAGTCAAACCCACCCCCATAGACAGCACAAGGAACAAGAAACTAAGGGTAATGCTGCAAACGCCAGAAGTCTTAACCTCAAGATGCACGACTCGAAGCTCTCCTCAGTATGGAGAACATCGATATCTGTGCAGTGACAGAAACCTAGTTCAAGGCTCCAGAGAGCACCCCAGCACTACCAGGCTATACCTCATATCATGCTTTTATTCGCCCCAAAACGTGGACCAACCACAAAAGGAGGGGAGTTTCCATATTTATCAAGGATATCCACACCTCCAGGTTAGTGGCATTACTTGCACGGCATCGGAGACCATCCATGTGCAACTAACAGTGGGCAAGACTGCTTTTCAGTTTATAGCATCCTACAGACCACACCTCTCAAAGTCAGGAATCCCATTCAAGCTTTCCTGAAAACATTGGAGAACATGAAGATCTCTCCGAACACCATTATGTTAGGCGACTTCAACTACCCAAACATTGACTGGAAGCACTACTCAAGCCCCAGCACCTTAGCCCAAAGATTCCTGGAAATTATAAACTCAAATGCTATGGAACAACTATTCACCACTCCCACAAGAGGGGACAACATACTAGACCTGATCATTACCAACATGGGGACTCTATGCTCCACACCAGAAGTATATCCCTCATTGGTAAGATCAGACCATAAATTAATTTCACTGGATGTCCACATTGCGACCCCACCCCCAGCCCAGAAAACCACAGTGAAAAACTTCTCAAAAGCAAACTTCTCACTTCTCAAAACCGAAGTGGAATCCTTCAAGGCCCCAGGGCCAGTGGAAACTACAGCCCAAACTGCAGAATCCTATATAAATGCATTCTACGGACATCTCCAGGAATGCATGGATCATGCTATCCCAAACAAAACCAAGACCCAATCATCCAAAGGCAGGCGTCCAGTCTGGTGGACCCCTGCCATAAATAAACTGTACAACAGAAGGAGGAAGCTACTACATGACAGAGCAAAATCCCTAATAGGGAAGGCATCTCTGATCAGTACCAGAAAAAAAATTACGATCCCTCATAAAATCCTCCAAGGCCAGCTTCGAGAGAAAAATTGCAGGACACCAAAGACAATCATAAGGCTTTTTTCAGTTATGTTAGAAACCTGGGATGCAACTCCCAGACTTGTTCTGAGTTGATTCTAAATGACAAAAAATACACTGAACCCACAGACACGCCAATATCCTGGCAGACAGGTTCAGTGCAAACTTCCACCCACTCCCCAAAAGAGCAAATATCTATCTCGGCAGAGGCTGCCTCCCAAACATCTCAGATGCTCAGGTGAAGGCTGCCCTCCAAAGCAAAAAACACTGCTTCCATGGGACCAGATGGTGTCCCAGGTTGCGCCCTACATGAACTACAAGAGGAACTAATCCCTCAAATAAAACAGCTATACAATCTCAGCCTCACTACAGGATATGTGCCCACAGAATGGCGTGACAGCAACAGTGGTCCCACTCCACAAGGTGGAGCATCTCTGACGACCCTGGAAACTATCGCCTCCATAAGCCTGACTAGCTTAGTCTGCAAGGCTATGGAGAGGATCATCATGGAGCTCATAAACAAAGACATTGTGGGACCTACAGACACTAGATCCTACCCAGTTCGGCTTTGTCAAGGGCAGATCCTGCCTTTGAACCTGGTTGACTTTTGAAACAGTCACCAAAGCCATAGATGAAGGGAAGGTAGTCCACACAGCCTATCTGGACCTTGCAAAGGCATTTGACACAATATCCCACTCGGGCATCATAGATAAGCTATCCAGCTTAAATATAAACCCCTCTGTCACAAGATGGGTCGCAAACTGGCTCAAAGACAGAACCCACAGAGTGAGAGTTGCTGGAGCCATGTCAGACTCGAAACCAGTCACAAGTGGCATCCCACAGGGTTCTGTCCTGAGACCACTCTTGTTCGGTATATACTCTTCCGAGGTACAGGCAAACATGGGAGGACTATGGCTCACCAAGTTCGCAGATGACTGCAAACTGGGTGCCATAATCAACTCTCCAGCTGACACAAACATCCTTCAAAAAGGTCTCACAGAGACAGATAACTGGTGCCAGTGCCATGGTTTAAAGTTAAATGCCAAAAAATGTATAGTCATACCCTTTGGCAAAACAATGTGCCCACAAATTACCACATAGGCGGAAACCCATTAAGTACAGAGAAAGTTATTAGGGACCTGGGGAACCAAGTTGATAGCAATCTCTCCTTTGAAAACCACATTGCCAAAGTGGTTAGAAAGACCTTCTACATAGCCCACCTCATCACGAAGGGTTTCACATCTAGATCAAGAGAGGTAATCGTGCCCCTTTATTCATCCCTCATCAGGCCCATCATAGAATACAATGCCCCTTTTGGGATGTACCTTTCCCGACACCTGCAGCAATTAGAAAAACCCCAAAAGTATCTCACCAAGAGGATCAAGGGTCTCAAACAGATGCCATATACTGCTCGGTTAAAAAAACTCCAGCTCTACTCAGTTGCATACCACCTACTTCGAGGCGATCTATGCCTGACATACAAAGCTATGTCAAATCCAGAATTAATGGACATGCTCTACCTCAGTAAATCTAAATCCCTTAGAGCCACATGCTCGAGGTACTTGAACCTCAGCACAGAAATAAATAGAACTTGCTGGAGGGACAGGTTCATAACCCAGAGGCTCCCTACGTTCTGGAATAGAATTCCAGTTCATGTGAGGCAGAGCACCTCACTGAATCTCTTCAAAAAGAATATCGATGGGTGGATGGAGGATCGTAGGTTTGTCCCAGGGATTACTCCCGTGTCACTATTAGACAGAGGCACAGTAAAGTAAACCTTAAAAAAGGGCACAGTATACTCAAATCAAGGGGTGGCGTAAGCCATACAGAATCGGGCTAGGCTTATAATTGCCCCAGGGCAGATAGCCTAGTATGAACCTATGAACCTATGAACCTATGCTTTATAAAGCAGGACAGCAGGAATTGGTGTTGATAATGGCTGACCTGAATGCACATATCAGGATAGACAGAATAGGATAAGAGGACTGTCTGGGTCCACATGGGTGGGGCAGTAGGAATACAGATGGAGAGGCCACTCTCGACTTCTGTCTGGCAAATGGCTTGATAGTAGCCAACACATGGTTCAAAAAGTGATACTGTCATAAGATCGCATACAAGAGTAGCTAAGGTGGAACTTGGGTAGACTTCCTTCTACTAAGGAAAGGACAATGGGGTACAATCAGTGACGGTAAATGCATCCCCAATGAAACAGTCAGCCAACAGTAAAAAAAACACTGGTTGCCACTATCAGTTGCAAGCAGTGGTCAAAGAAGGCTTCCAAGGTCAGAGACCAGGCTGAAGACCTAGAAGATGACTGGAGAGAAATCACAACAATTCTAGGAATTGTTTAGGGCTATAGCACCTCAAGAAGAAGAAATAAGTGGAGTTGAAAAGGACTGGAAGCACCTCAAAACAGGATGCATGAGGACTACAAAACATATATGTAGCTGAGCCAAGTAGGGAAATAAGGTGGATAAGGAAAGCTGGTAGAAGAATGCACAAGTCCAGGAAGTCATCAATAGAAAGAGTGCAGGCAGGATTGGCCTTAGGTCAACTGGTGCCCTAGGCAAAAGGTTTTCACACCCCCCCATCCCCCACACACCACCAGGTGCCTCCATCCTGGTCTACCTACACCAAATAAATACTGGAAAGGCTTGCCTGCTGGACTGGTGCCCTAGGTGGCCACCTAGTTGGCCTATGCCTAAAGCCGGCTATGAGTGCAGGGATAAATGGGAGAAAGAAAAAGACAGACAAGACTACGAAGGAATACTGGATGGCTAACAAGAAGGCTAAAAAAGGAGTAGTTGCAATAGCAAAGAACAAGGCATCAGAGGCACTGTTCTGGAAGGAGATTCAGTCGATGGCACAAAGAAAGTATATCGGGTTGCAAGGAAAAAACAGAAAGATAAAGAAGGCAGTCAGACACCCTTCAGGAGCCCACCATGGAAGAAGCAAGAATAGCTCTAAGGAAAATAAAGTCAGGGAAAGCAGCAGGATTAGCTGAGGTCACAGCTGATATGATAAAGATTGAGTGGCACAGAGATTAGAGTTGTTGCCGCACAACTGGCTAAAGGACAGAACCCACAGGGTTAGAGTAGCTGGCGCCATGTCAGACTCCAAGACGGTCACAAGTGGTGTCCCACAGGGCTCAGTCCTTGGCCCCCTGTTGTTCGGCATCTACTTCTCAGAAGTACAGGCTAACATAGGAGGACTATGGCTGACAAAGTTTGCAGATGATTTTAAACTGGGAGCCATAGTGGAAAGTACATAGGACACAGATATCCTTCAGAGGGGTCTCACGGAAACTGATAGCTGGTGCCAGAGCTATGGCCTGAAGTTAAATGCCAAAAAATGTATAGTCATACCCTTCGGGAAAAACAAGGTAACCCCAAGCTACCATATAGGTGGCAATCCACTAAGCACAGAAGAGGTTATCAGGGACCTGGGGACCCAGGTTGACAGTGGTCTTTCTTTTGACACTCACATTGCTAAAGTGGTTAGAAAAACCTTCTACATTGCCCACCTGATCATGAAGGGATTCACATCCAGATCAAGTGAGGTCATTGTTCCCCTGTACTCTTCACTTATCAGACCAATGATCGAGTACAATGCCCCATTCGGGATGTATCTCACCCGACACCTGCAGCAATTGAGAGACCCCCAAAAGTTCCTCACCAAAAAGGATAAAGGGACCCAAAATCTGTCATATGCTGCCAGACCGAAGAAACTCCAGCTCTATTCAGTCGCATACCATCTGCTCAGAGGTGACCTGCCTGACATACAAGGCCATGTTTCC
>NW_025053949.1:0-7799 GCF_019279795.1 Protopterus annectens
AACACAAGATTTACCTGAGTAAAAAAATTTATATGTGCATCCAAGCAGATACCAATCTGGTTAACCAAAGGAAAAAGTATACTCCTCCTTAAGAGTGAACCTGAAAGTTATCCTAAACACTACAGACCAATACTTGTTTATACCAGAATTGATGCTGACAGAGTTTATAGCCATTTGGAAGAAAACCCAAATTTGGCAATAGAACAAAAAGGTAACAAAAGAAAGTCATATGGAGCAAAGGTAATTGTTGTTAAAAAAGTCATAATGGCAAAATGTAAAAGGGAATTTAATATGGCACAATAGTTACAAAGTAGCATTTGACAGATCACATTTATGGATAAAAGCAGTGCTTACAGATTATAGGATAAACCCTACATTGATTAATTACATTACAGTGACCACGAAACAGTGGCAAACTACTTTGCAGCTAAGCCAGGATAAATAACAAATTATTATTCCATGGATAAAATTTCAAAGGAGTATATTCCAGGGTGACTGTTTACCCCATTGTTCTTTGCTTAATCCATTAATCTGTCTAGGTCATGGTTACAATTTGGCTTCAAAAATAACAAAGTGTAAAAGCCTTTTCATAGGTTCATAGGTTCATAGGTTCATACTAGGCTATCTGCCCGAGGGCATTTACAAGCCTACCCCATGTTTGTGGCTTACCCCTTAAGTATGGGGAACTATACCCATTATTTTGCTGTGCCTCTGTCGAGCAGTGACACTGAGGTAATCCCTGGGGTATTTATCTCCCATCCATTGGTCAAGATTTCTCTTGAACAAGGCCACCCAGTGCTCTGCCTCACATACGGGATTTTGTTCCACAGCATAGGAGTCTTTGGGTGATGAATCTACCCCTCCAGCACGCCTATTAATAGCGGTCGAGGTTTAAGTCTCCCTTGTGGCTCTGGTGGATCTAGATTTTTGAGGTGAAGCATATTCATCAAATCTGGGTTTGACATGGCCTTGTATGTTAGGCAAAGGTCACCTCTGAGAAAGCGGTGACTGAATAGAGCTGGAGTTCTTTCAGTCGGGCAGCATAGGACAGATTTTGAGACCCTTTATCCTTTTGGTTACGAATTTTTGTGGTCTCTCCAGCTCCTGCAAGTGTCGGGTCAGATAGATTCCGATTGGGCGATTGTACTCAATCATTGGTCTGATGAGTGATGAGTAAAGGGAGACCATGACCTCCCTTGATCTAGATGAGAATCCCTTCATGATAAGGTGGGCAATGTAGAAGGTCTTCCTAACTACTTTAGCTACATGGGTGTCGAATGACAGACTACAATCAACCTGGGTCCCCAAAGGTCCCTGATAACTTCTTCTGTGCTCAGTGGATTGCCACCTATTTGGTAGCTAGGGGTAACCTTGTTTTTCGAAGGGTATGACTATGCATTTTTTGGCATTTAACTTTAGGCCATGGCTCTGGCACCAGTTATCCGTTTCTGTGAGACCCTTCTGAAGGATATCTGTGTCAGATGTTTTTTACTATGGCCCCAGTTTGCAGTCATCTGCAAACTTTGTCAGCCATAACCCTCCTGTGTTTGCTTGTACTGGAAAAGTAGATCCAAAATAAGGGTGGGCCCAGGACCGGCCCCTGGGGCACCCCCCTTGTGACAGGCTTTGAGTCTGACAGGGCGCCAGCAACTCTGACCCTGTGGGTTCTGTCACTCAGCCAGTTTGCAACCCATCTTGTGATGTATGGGTTAACATTTAAGCTGTGATTTTTTCAATGATACCCAGTGAGGTATTGTATCGAAGGCCTTCGCCAGATCCAGGTAGGCTGTATGGACTGCCTTTCCTCATCAATGGCTTTGGTGACTGTTTGAAAAAGTCAACCAAGTTTAAAAGGCATGATCTGCCTTTGACAAAGCCAAACTGGGTTGGACCCAAAAGGTCTGCAAATTCCCTATGTCTTTATTTATGAGGTCCATTATGATCCTCTCCATGGCTTTGCAGATAAGGCTTGTCAAGCTAATAGGCGGTAATTTCCAGGGTCGGTGGAGCACCGCCTTTGTGAAGTGGGACCACAGTTGCAGCGCCACTCCTGGGTACATATCCAGAGGTAAGACTTTGATTAAAAGCTGTCCTAGTTGTGGGTTTAATTCCTCATTGAGTTGTGGAGCACACACCCGGGGGACACCATCAGGTCCCATGGATGCTGTGTTTTTGCTTGGAGAGAGCAGTTTAACGGTTGAAATGTTTGGGGGCTGCAATCGTTTGGTATAGATATCTCTCCTTTGGGGGAGGGAGTAGTTTGCACTGAACCTGTCAGCCAGTATGTTGGCAATGTCTGTAGGATCAGTAATCTTCACATCATTTTAAACTAGTTCTGAGCATATCTGGGAGTTTCCTCCCAGGTTTCTAACATAGCTAAAGAAGGCCTTATGATTGTCTTTTGAGTCTTTAGCTATTTTTCTCTCAAAATTTGCTTTGGATGATTTTATGAGAGCTCTTAGTTTTTACTTATAGTGATCAAGGGTGTCTTACCTTTTAAGGATTTTGCTCTATCTTGTAGTAGCTTCCCCCTTTTGTTGTAGAGTTTGTTTATGGCTGGGGTCCACCAGAGTGGACGCCTGCCCTTTTGGGACAAGAGTCTTTGTTTTGCTTGGGATTGCCTTATCCATGCAGTCCTGCAGGTGCTGGTAGAAGGCATTTGTAAATGATTCAGGGCTTGAGTACTGTTTTCCACTGCTGGGCCTTAAAGGAGACCACATTAGTTTTTAGGAGTTTGAGGCGGGCTTGGGAGAGGTTTTTTTCT
This sequence comes from Protopterus annectens, assembly GCF_019279795.1. NCBI lineage: Eukaryota > Metazoa > Chordata > Ceratodontiformes > Protopteridae > Protopterus > Protopterus annectens. Next base: position 2,765 of record NW_025053949.1, read on the forward strand.
GTGGTCTTTTTATTTCAGGTGGGGGTGGGATGAGGACCTCCACGAGATTAGTTTGTGATCTGATCTCACCAGTGAGGGGTATACTTGGTGTTGAACATTGTGCTCCCATGTTCGTGATGATGAGATCAAGTATGTTATCTCCTCTTGTGGGGATGGTGACTAGTTGTTCCATGGCATTTGAGTTTATGAATTCCAGGAACTTTTGGGCTAGGGTGTTTGGGCTTGAGTAGTGTTCCCAGTCTATATTAGGGTAATTGAAGTCACCTAGTATGATGGTGTTTGGTGATACATTTATCCCCTCTAGTGTTTTCAGGAAGGCCATGTGAGGTTCCTGAGTTTGTGAGGTGGCCTGTAACATGCTACAATTTGCAGAGCAGCCTTGCCCATGGTCAATTCCACCTGGATGGTCTCCGATGCATCGCGTTGCCACCAGTCTTGAGGTGTGGGTGTCCTTGATGAATATGGATACCCTCCTTTCTTGGTATTGTCCGGATTTTGGGGCAACGCATGATATGAGGTAAAACCTGATAGTGCTGGGGTGCTCTCAGGAGCCTTGAACCAGGTTTCTGTCACAGCACAGACATCGATGTTCTCCATATTGAGAAGGGCCTCGAGTGCATTTTGAGATTTAGACTTCTGGCATTGAGCAGCATTACCCTTAGTTTTTTTCCTTTTTTGTGTTCTAGGGTGGTAGGTTTAGAATTCGAGCCTTGCCTAAAAAAGGCACTATGGGGGTGGCAAGAGCCTTTGCCAATATCCGCAATCCCAGGGTGACAGGTGCAAGCCGCCCTTGCAAGCAGCGTGGCTTGTCCAGCATGTCATCCCAGGCAGACAGACACTGGATCCCCTTTGAATGACACCAGTGGTTAAGCCAATTGTTAAAGCTGATCATCTTATCTCTGTATTGTGGCATCATTCTTGGTGAAGGTAGGATACTGCTCAAGGTCAGGGTCATACCTGCCTGGGCTACATAATCAGAGAGCTCCTCAATGTCTCTTTTCATGTAGCCCAAAGGGGGTCTCAGGTCGTCACCAGCATGGACAATGACTGAGTCATATTTGTACCTGCTGTTGAGAGACCTGAGTGCTTGCGTTATGTGGCGGATTCTAGCCCGACAGGCAGCTTACTGTGACCTTCTCCTTACTCAGTCTGGTGGCGGACGCCCGTGTGTCTGACTATGGAGTCACCAATGACTAGTGTGTCTGGCATTGTTTGGCCTTAAGGGCTGTGACTGTTTGACACTCTGACTGTGAGGTCTATGTGTTGCAGGTGCTTTTTCTGAGGTGGTGGTTGTTTGGGTGTCTGCTTAGGTGGCCTCTGCTGTTTTGGTAGATTTTTTTTCAGAGCCTCAGTATGTCTTTGTGTGTTTATGTGTATGATTTGAGGTTGTGATGGTACTATGTGAGACTGGGTCTATAGGGGTGTGGTAACCTCTCCTCCTGACTGGTCTTGCCAGTCCTATGTTGGGGAGCTCAGCCTCCAGTTTGGCGTATAGTTGCATCTCGCTGTATTTGTGTTTTGTGGGAGGAGGAGAGGGTTGTCGTTACATAGGCAATTGTAACATTGCCTCAAAATTCCAGGTTCACCAGCTGAGCAGGAGAGGACACTAGCAACTGATCCGCATGCTAGAAGGAATAGACAAAAACTTTAAAAAGATTCGGACGTGGTGACAGAAATGGGGTTTGCCTTTTGGGGTACTATCTATGACAAGAGTGCTATCAAGGTAATAAGTACTGTAGGACAAGTGCTAGGTTTAACAGATAGAGAATAGTCTACTTGGAGTCAAGTAGAGATGATCTTTTAGTTATAGGATACCTGATTAGATCAGTAGTATAGTTCGAGGAAGGTAGTTTTAAGGGAAAATTTGAAGAGTGTAATTTAGGTAGCCCAATAGTTTAAATCTGTTAAGCTGCTTGTCAGTAGCAGCTGGAAATTCTAAGCTAAACTAACCGCGTTTAATTTATATCAGGGGCTGAAAGAAGCAGGAACTGGCCAAAAGTGACCAATAAACTACAAGTTGCTGGCTGAAACCTCACAAAACTGGACCAACAGGCAGCTCAATGCTTCCCACTCCCACTGGATAGCAAAGGAACTTCCCCCTTTCCAAATTAGGTAAAGAATCAGTAACAGGAACTGCAAACAAAGTCCAGGGATCAGCAAGCTCTGAAACTGGACTAATCTAGCTTAGCAAGGCGGGAAAACAAGAGATATTTTGGTTTTTTTTCAAGAGACAAGCAGGACAGATACAGTAAACACTTATAAATTCTATAAATCGGCTATCACAGCCTACACAAACAATTTGCAACAGTTACAGATATTTAAAGTAACAAACTGAGAAACAAGTGCAATAAATAAATGCAGAATAAAACAGTAGCAATGTATCAGCAAACGAATAAGTTTAAAAATAAATAGAAGTGGAAAGCCATAAAAAAATACATATATCAGGTAAAGTCGCATTTTCAGCTCTCTGAAGCTTGGATTACTTGTGGCAAACGAGGACTGTATAGAAAAAGCAAAAGACGTACCCTTTATATCAGGCTAAAGAATCTAGGAACTGGCCAAACCCAATAAACTCAATTTCTGAATCTCACAAACTGGAAAAAGATATGTTTCCTTCCATTGATAGAAAGAACTTTCTTCCAAATTATAAATAAAACCTCAACAAGTCCGGTACAAGTTGAAACTGGCTATTTAACTTACAAGGGAAACAAGAGATTTTCGATTTTATTTTTCAAGAACAACAGAACATACAGTAAACTAAAATGCTATAAATGTATCCAGCCACAAAACAATTTCAACATTTACAGATATTAAATAACAAACTGAAACTGAATATCGTTGCAAAAACTGAGCATGTACCAACCAAAAAATTTAGTCATAAAGAAGTGAAGCCCAAAAATTGATCAGGTAAATCCTTCAGCTTGGCTTGAACTCTGCTGGACCAAGGACTTGTCATGTACAAGCCAAAATCACTTTAGTTTTTATATCAGGGCTAAGAACTAGAAGGCCCACACAATAAACTACAATTGCTTGCCAAAACTACAACAGCATCATTCTTTACTCATGAAGCAAATTCTCCTTCAAATTATAAATCGTACAAACTGCAACAAAGCAATAGCAACTTAAATTAATAGCTAAATGGAAACAAGAAATTTTTGTTTATCAAAAAGCAGACAGTACAGTAAAAATAAACTATAAATGGATCAACTACAAAAATTTGTAAAGTTCATAAAATAAAATGAACTGCATATCAGATAAATGCGAATAACAGTACAATATAAAAGGTTACGTACGATAAAAAGGTGGAAACCAAAACTTTTCATAAAATCCTTTCAGTCTTGAAATTGGATTATCTGCTGCACACGAGGTCTTGGAGTATAGCCCAAAACCTCTTTTTATTAGGGTTTAAAAGTAAATCCAAAACCTCTACAATTGCTTTTAAACTCACAAAATACCCAAAGCAGTCATCTTCCCTCCACGGGTAGCAAAGAATCTTCAATTTTATTTACTTTTTTTAAAAATTTTCTTAAAAAAAAAATCAGTAACCAAACTTAGGCCCCGCTTGAAATTTGAGGAATAAAAAGAATTGAAATTTTTTTAAAAAAAAAGAACAAGAAAATAAAAAATTTTAACACAATCAAATAAAAAAAGGGGCCCTAAAAATTTAAATAACATAAATTATTCGAAAATTTATTTGAATTTAAAGGGTCTATGAACCAAAAAGCAATTTCAGGTTAAAGAAACAATGGAAAAACTTTACTTCAGAAGCTGGATAACCCCTACAAAAGGCCTTGAAGCTCAATCCAACAGCTTGGCTTTTTCAAGTTTGTAAAACAGAACGGCTCAACAATCACTCAAGCTCTGAAACTACTAATCTGCCAAGGCGTAATTTCATTTGGATTTATTTTCTCTAGCAAAAGTAAAGAACATTAAATGAAAAAAAAGGTTAACACAAACTTGCAACATTAAACTTTTAAGGACAAACAAAAATTTTTATTTTATAAAACAAAAAATACAGTTTCTTAAATGTTAAATAATACAATAACAAAGGTTGCACAATTAAACTTTACGTAAATGCAAGTATAAGATTTAATCACGATGTATAACTGATATACAAAAACAAATTTAGTTTTAAAAACACAGTAATTAATTGGTTGCCTAAACCTATTGACTGGTTTTGCTGAACCCCCAAATAAAGGAGTCATTCCACCTGGTTTTAAAAACACCCCCCATTTAGGTAAATGTCAAACAAATAAAAATGTTGATCAGAACGGACAGCTTACAATGCTCCACAAAAATAAAAATTTTTTTCCAATTAGAAAGAATGTAATAACCTATAAAAATAAAATCGCAATTAAAAACAATTGAACAGTTTAATATTAAAATTTTCTTTATTTAGGCAAAGCAGAATAATTAAAACTTAAATGTATAAAGCAATCCAATACACAACAATTTCAAATTAAGGAAAATAAAAATTAAAAGTCATTAAATAATGAAGATAAAATCTTTGCAACAGGATTTTCAGTGTAACAAAAGTGGTAGCCCAAATTATTATTAAAGTAAAGTCGGGACGTCCCAATTGGATAACTCGTTCCCGACTTGAATAAAAGCAGTGCTTCATTTTATACGGTAATCTTAAATTGGAAAGACATAACAGAAGTGCAGCATACCTAAAACGCCAAAGGACAATCTCCCAACTGAATAAAAGAATTTTTTCATTTATTTAGAAAAGCAGAACAAAAAAATCTATAAGCATTGCTACTAATCTGTTGCAAATAAGATATTTATAACAAATGTTAAAAGTAACATAAATATGTAAAATTAAAGTGCATATCGCTATCAGCTAAACAATTGCAACTTACAAATTTTAATAACAACTAGTACATCATATCAGATAAATCAATAAAACTGCAATGTTTCAGCAAAAGAAATCAGTAGAAATTATAAGTTTTATATTTAAATGTTACATTATATGAGAGCAAGTCCTGAAGTGTCAAACTTTTCAGATGTATAAATGTTTTTTCTTTTTAATATT
>NW_025053950.1:0-10886 GCF_019279795.1 Protopterus annectens
ATTCTACAACAGCAACCCTACTACCACTGTACTACACTTCCCACTCATGTCACTACTTACCACCACTCATGCTCCCTCACTATATTACTCAAACATAAAGCATCCTACAACCAACTTGCACTTAGTAACCTCTACCATACCTTTTACCCACAGAGCACAATCATAAAGTTTCCCAGCAAACAAACACGTTTCAAAAACTGTGAAACCCCAGCAACTCATGCGCCAATCAAAACTGGCCCTAAGTGGAACATCCCACCCCAACCCTAACCCTACCGTCTCCTTCGATCCCTCCTTAATCTGACTAGAAACCACAACTTCTCCCATATCACGTAATAGAAACCAAAATTTGACTTTCTTCTACTAAGCCTAAATATTAGGCGTATATCAACAAAGTCCGCCAGACTCCATGCCACCATAGACTTAAGTGGAGACATCACCCCAACCCTAAGCCCTACAAATCTCAAGCCCCAATCCTCTAATCTGACTAGAAACCACAGCTTCTCCCATATCACAGCCAATAGAAGCCAGTGACACCTTCTACCACTAAGCCAAAATATTGGGCAGTATCCAACAAAATGCAGACTCCGCATGCCACCATAGACTTGTGCTCCCAGATATAGTCATCCTGACTGAGAAACCTGGCTAAATCCTCACGTACCAGTGAGCAAATCCTCCCCACTGGTTCACGGGCGTGCCCCAGGTAGACCAGCTAAACAAGAAAGAAGGAGGCAGTATGCTATAATGTTTAAACAGCATCTAAACATCGGAGCTTAAATCATCAGCTCCACAAATATGCAATGAAGAAATAATATATACCATCCTCCAAAATAAACCAAAACAAACCATAAACATTATTGGATTGCTACTTTCCACTGGCCAAACATCCCTCCACTAGAAAACCTCCCTCAGCTTCTTACCCTACCATCTCCCCAAAAACTATATAATTTTAGGTGATTTCAGTATTAACTGGCAATCCTGTTCTGGCAACCATCCAACCCAGTATGCAAACCTTCATGGCTTCACCCAGCTGAACGTCCAGTCGCCAACCAGGATAAGTAGAAACTCAACAAGCACACTACCCCTGGATTGGATGGCTGGTCCTTTATTAAAGGCCCCAGTCATATACTATAACAGGCTACACTTGTCAGATGGCCTCGGTGATCACACCCCAACATTCCTATAAAAATACCTATACCAAGCTAAACCTGTCCATCTCTGCATCAAATCACGTAAAAAAACTAAAACTTTAACCCACTCCCACATTCATCTCATCCTCAAAAAATGTAGCTTTGTGGCATCCTCAAGTACCTGATCATGATGGCCTTGATGGAATTTTTTAATACTACCTTCCTGAGCATCCCTTATGCCATACCCCATATGACTTTCCAGAGACAGAAAGCACAGTACTTCCCTTGGCTACAGAAAACCACTAAGTCAGAGTAGAAAACAGGGATAAGGCCCGCAGAACACCAGGCGCCAAGCCCTCAACTAGACAGAAATTCCTAGAACTACGCAGCAAGTCAAAAGCTAATAAAATTGGACAAATTCAATACCAGTCTGCCTGAGACTCCTCCCCAACACAGCCTCAAATAATTCTGGTCTCCTCCATAAACTCCATCCAACCACCCCAAGGTAAGAGTCAATGCTTTTCCCCTCCTCTAACATCGCCGCCACTCCTAAAATATTATACCTCATTACCTTTTATACACTGAAACCATACTATCACTAGCTAAACAACACAACCCCTCCCTCAACCCCACCTTCAACTATTAATCTCCCCACTGCCTTCTCTTTTTCTCTTGTACCTACCTTCAACATAAAAACTCTTAAAATTAAACTTAAGCCCAAAGAAAGTGGCAGCAGACAACCTCCCAAGTGAATACCTACAAATCACAGCCCCAGTGCTCTGGCCTGCAGTATCCATCTTGATTAACGTTCTACCCAACTCAGAAAGTTACATTCCCCACACTGCTCAGAAGTATCACATATAATTCCCTTCAAAAATCGGCCCTCCACAGGAACTAGCCAGTACTATCCCATAGCTATTCTCTCCACTCTCAAAATACTAAGAGATCATTCACTCTCCGTCTCAGACTACCTCCTTACTAACAACCTCCTTTCCAATACTCAGCATGGTTTCTGACCAAACCATAGCACCTTTCCTATTGCCTTACTCTCCTTTAACTAACACCTTATCCTTCAGCACATAAAACAATGGCTATCTCTCCTCTTTGCTACTTCTCCTAGAACCATTGTAAGCATGTTGACGCTGGTCCCACACAAACAACTTCTATCTCTGTCCTCAGCCAACCCTATCCTTCCTTCCCGTCAATCAGTCACCCAACTGGTTTCAGAATTACTTCCGTCTGACCGCCAACAACTGCCAGTTTGTTGTAGCAGAATGACATATTCTCCCCAACTACCTGTCTCCATAGGGTCTCCCAGCGATCCATCCTTGGACCCCCTACTGCTTCTCGCTTTCACCAATAATCTAGCCTCTGCCACCAAACATGGCACACTTCCATACAATATACAGGATGACTCAACTTCATCATGCTCCGGCCCAATCTCTACCTAAACTGCAAGAAGTCACACAGGAAGCCTTTTCACTCTGTTGAAACTTGGTTATCCGATGCCCAATTAATACTCAACCTGACAAAACTAAACTACTCATCTTCCAACCCACAAACATACTCAAAGCAACTCTCACTTTAACATCCACAACAATAGACACCACCACCCAACCACAGAACACACCAAATTACTGGGGTGAAACAGACAATAAACTTAAAATTTGACATTCACATATCCATGACCATAAAAGTCCACAAAAACTAAAGGCGTTATACAGAAATGAAAGCAACTTCTCCTGCAAAGCAACAAAAGATTTCAGTATCAAATTCCCTTATCTCCACCCTACTTTGACTCTCAATGCCACCAACCTATGGCGTGCGATCTAAACAAGCTTCGCAGGAGACCTGCTACATCAAATAAGCAAATTAAGCCAAGGGCATCCCTACCATAGTCCCACTGTCTTTCACTTGCTGAACTGGGCTGGCGAACCCTCACCTCCTTCAATGGGCATCATCACACTGCTTCCCTGAAACTTAGTAAACCATCCACTTCGTGTCCCATCCCTCAGAATCTACTCCAACCCCTATCACACCACCAGACACTAAGATCCAGCAACAAAAATCACTTGTAGATCACTAAAGCCAATAACTCTGCTGAGGTGAAGCACTATCCTCATATTGTGCCATAGCCAAATTATGGGAACTCCCTTCTACCCACAATTACCTCAGTATCCATCTGTGGGACCCACTTCAAAATCTTTACTAAAAAGCGCATCTAAATAAATGCTGGCTACTTTATGCCCTCAGCAATTTCCACTCTAATATCACTCCCACTCCATCCACCCACAATACCTTTATTTCCACCCCAACTAACTACTGCTTGATTATAGCAAGCTTGGATGCTCATAGACCACTACTATATTGTTACGAACTTCCTTATTGTAACAATTGTTAATATCTGTATGTACTTCAGCAGATAAAGATTCCTAGAAATTGTCTACAGTGTACTGTGTTCTTCATATGTAACTATGTTTGTAATTGTTACATTGCCATGTTAATCAAAATTGTTAATTGCTGGTGTATAATCCAATGTAAACTACTACATCATATATTTAACTGTGGAGCTTTTCTCCCCGGGCCTCCGCTTTAGTAAAAATGGACCCTCTCGTCCAGCTGGACACTCCCAGATGCAACAAATGTAAATAAATAAATAAATAAATAAATAAATAAAACATCATAATATGCCACTATCATATTAACTTAAATAAATCTAAAGAATCGGTTACATATGTTAGGAGAACTCATAAACTTTTCTGGGTAATTAAAGAGAGATAAAAACATCCTCATTCTAAATCATTCCAGTTTCATTACAGTATTCCACAGTCTAACTTTTAATGCAAACTATATATATATATATATATATATATATATATATATATATATATATATATATATACTCAGAGGCGATTTCTGCCTTAACATACGAAAAGCTATGTCAAACCCAGAGAGCTGTTGGACATGCTCCACTTAAAGAAATCCCAATCACACACTCCAAGCTACACGCTTTTAGGGACCTAAACCTTGTCACCACAATAAACAGGACATGCTGAAGGATGAGATTCCTGTCCCAGACTTCCCATACTCTGGAACAAACTACCTATCTATATCAAACAAAGCTCCCTCATTGAAGCACTCTTCAAGAAAAAATCTTGATGATTGGATGGGAAACAGGAAATTCACCCCAGGGATCGATTCTCTGTTGCTCTACTGCTCGACCAGGAGCACAGGAAAATAATTTTTCTTGGATGCATGGAAAGCCAGGATGTTTTTTGGCTGTTTCTGGGAGTGGCTTATATATGGTATTATAGAGACCATTAGCCTAGTACCTTACCGATGCCACTATATATATATATATATATATATATATATATAATATATATATATATATATATATATATATATATATATATACGTACATACACACAGATATTTGGAATTTCAAACCATTTAAATGGAGATTGTTGTGCAGCGTGGAGCAGTATATTTACTGTTTTCCTCACTGTAGTGTGTGATCTTTGGAGTTTGTATATTTATTAGCATGGGTATGGGAACTGGGAGGCTTGCCCTCAAAAACCTAATCTTCCGTTGCCTGCAGGAATCCTGTTGTACATTCTGCTGCCCTGGGAACCCATGATGTGCTTTTTGGCATTTAGTTTCAGTCTATGATTTTGTCAAGTTATTTATTTGAGACAAACCTTCCTGCAGGATGGCTAAGTCATTTGGTGATTCAGTAACTGATCCTAACTTTTAGCCATCTGCAAACATAGTCAGCCAGAGCCCTTTGGTATTGGGTTTTTACTTAGAAAGTAGATACTAAAACAAGAGGAGGTCCTGTTATTAGAACCCTCAGTGAGAGTCCACTGGTGGCCGGTGTCTTCTTTGTTGAGGTAAACTTCCCCTGTTTTGATTACCTGCATCCTATCTTTAGCCAAAGTTGGCAATCCAGTGGGTGACAGGGTTTATTCCAAGTGGTATTTAGCTTTTCACTAAGCCTGAAGTGGGGAATTGTGTCTAAACCTTAGTATATGTAAGTCTTTTTTCAGCCATTTGGTGTCTGTGTTTCAGGACTCTCACTCTAGCAGGTCCAAAAATTTCAACTAGTTACCATCAATGCATGTAAAAGCAAGGGAAGCATAACTGCAGTAGTATTCTGTATATCCATCTACATTTTAGTGTAATCTCCCACTACCATTTAAATGAAAAAAATACTTAAATCCATAAATGTAATAGAGAAAAGAGGTTGCCCAAAAGGGCACATCAATATGTATGCCATCTTTGAGTAGATTGAACATATATATGCTAAACAAAATTAATATGCCTACACATCAGACTGCAAAGCATTTGACTGAAATTAATTTTTGAGAGAGACAATGTCTGGTAAACACTGATAATGCTAGAAAGACATGCCTGGAATGTTTCTTCCTGGGCCTCCACTGAAAATTGGCTATGTTCCAAGTTGGACTTTCCCCGGTAAACAAATGTTAAATAAATAAAAATAAATAAATAAAATGTAATGGCTGCATTTATGTATAATTTTCAGGTGAACCAAATATACAGCTTTAAACCCCTAAATAATGTTATGCTTTAACAAGAGGTTCCTGCTGGCAGGTGGCACATTCTGAAAGAACTTTTCACAATCTGCCAACTTAAAAGTCAACCTCATCAGTAATGGTAATAATATTAATAATAATAATTACACCTTGGTCATGTGATCTTAGGGGCTACTCAAGGGATGGAATTTTTGTCCCTCTTCCAAACTTCTGCACCATAGCTACTTGGACACTGGACATTGGTTTAAACTTTCACTATGCATTATTTTCTCATCTGGGGCTTTAGCAGCAGGGCTTCCTTTAGAGCACCAGTATTTCAAGGAGAAGCTATTTCTCCTTTATCCATGGGTTGTCCTTCTGGTCCTTTGTCCCTTGTAGGTTTTTGCTAAGAATTTGTTAAAATTATTGACTTAACAAAAAGACCTTTGATACTGATTTATAACAATTACTTTCTTATCGTATCAGTTTAGCTGAAGGGGCCTCTTTGGTTCATCCCAAATAGTGTGCTGTTAGCCTCAACCTTCCAAAGAATTCTCCCTTACTATGGGGTTGTGTATATGCCAACTTGTTCTCCTACACTAAGCAGAAGAGAGTAAGAGCCAAGCTTTTCTCAGCAGTAAATAAATCAGCCGCCAAGTTTGGAATAACTGATGTAGGGATAGCTTCTGGATATCTAACTCCAGGACAGGACTGGAGGGGAACATCATAGAATCTACCAGCACTTTAATTTTTGCTGGCATGTGAAAAGAAATAGCAACTCCCTTTATGTCTAGTCTTCCATCAGACACACATAACCTCTCTGCACAGGTGGTATGTAAACAATATGTCTGTGTGTCTCCTTATTTTTGATACCAGATGATGGATTATTGTTTTACATCAGTATGGACAGCAGATGCAGATTTTCCTTCAAGGTCATTAGGGTAGTAATACAGGCTATAGTCACACATATTTGATGTGGAGACACTTTCTAGAAGGAATCACAGTCCTTGAACCATATAGAAGTTGAGAAAAAATATTCATCGTCAGGTTCTATTACTGGTATCGCTGCAGGAGTAGAAGGCCCATCTGGAGGTTTGTTAGAATAATCAACTGCGCTGCAGTCCGGCAACAGAGGTCTGATAGCAGGAAAAGATCCACAAGTTCATAGGTTCATAGGTGTTTACTGGGATAATGACAACAAAGGTGTTTTTAAGCCTATACATGCATCCCAAATCTCTGACAAGTTCTGGTACCCTCGATAAGTGTAAGCAGGGGCTTGGGAACTGAAACATTTACAAGCATGGGCCTGGGAGATGAACCATTTGCAGGCTGGCTGTGTCCATCAGAGACATAAGTGCCAAACCAGGGATGACTTTCCTTTAACCAATTCAGTTGTCCAGGTTACACTTGAACGGTTAGGAGGAACCTCTACTACTCACAAGGATGAACCTGTTCCAGAGAAGGGGTAATCTCTGGGATATATACCTATTTCTCCAGTAGGTCTTATTTATATCACAGGCAAGGTTTAGGTCTTTAGAATGGGTAATTCTGGTGATGTCTGCTTTGTGGATATGCAGGAGGTCCATCAGAGTGGGGTCCGGCAATGCCTTGCATGTCAGGCATAGATAGATGTCCCTCAACAATGCTCATAGGGAGACAGAATACAGGGATAGGGCCTTGAGGTAGTCTGCAAAGGACTTTTTACTTATGCCCTGTATTCTTTTAGTGAGGAATCTCTGTGGTTGTTCCAATTATTGGATATGCCTGGTTAGGTACATACCAAAAGGGGCACTGTTCTCAAGTGCATGTTGGTGACAACTCATTATCTACTACTACAGCAAATGCCCTTAACCTTGCAATCAGTGCCATGAAGACTGAAAGTGTGGTAGGATACAAGACTGAACTCTACAGTGGGTTCTTACACAGGTTGCCAGTATCCTAATTTTTTCACCTCTTTGGCCTTCTCTGTCAATAGCATGATTGTCTATACACTGAAGAACGCCCAGTTCTGTTCATATAAAGGAAATCCTTCTGAAACAGGACAAGAGAAGATTCATCCCAGTGTATATTCTCATATTGTCTCAGGACTTACATCCGCCGGAATGCTCACTTCAGGAAGCTCACTACAAACAGTGGGGCACAGGAAATGGGACATCTAGGAAAAGTCTTTGGCAAAGCTTTCAACCATCATGGCAAACACCTTTTATTAAGATACAATCTGACAAAGGAAGTTTTGGGAAATGATAATGCAAAACCACAGTGAAATAAAAAAATATTTGCAGCTCCCAGACAAATGAGCTAACATGCATCTGCTATGCCCACAGGATCATCTAAAGGTGCTTTATGTGATAGGACAATGAAACACTAGATATCTTGTTATTATGTAGACCCAAATATGCCACAGATTCTGTAGTCAAATCATTGAGATCCACAAAGGGACATACTCACATAGTTCTGAAAGAATCAAAAAGACATGGCGAAAACCCATGATTCCTCTTCCAAATGAAGGACACCAAAGTCCCTTTGTAACAGTAATAAAGTCTCAAGGCTGACTGAATAAGCTCTGCAAAACTCACATTCCTCTTCCAAGAAGGATTATTTATAAAGCCCCTTGTAACAGTAACAGTCTAAGATTGACCGTGAAGAGTTTCTGTTGAGAAAATTGGATCTCTTAGCAAGCCTTTTTTCAGAGAATAGAGCCTAAATGTTCTCAAATATAAACTACAAAGGGACATATCTTGGAACTCAGTGGTGCTTTGTGATGATTCCTTACAAAACAGAAATTTAAGTTGAATCACACCACTTTCTCCATGCGGCAGTCAGCAGAACAGGAAGCAACATCCACCGCGTTTGGACTGGTGCTCTCCTGGGTGACTTGAAAAGTAAAACTGTGTGGATGATTTCAAAGTCTTCCCCGGTCAACAAGAAGGTTTTGTTGCTCATTTACAGCTGGCTTGGTATGCGTAATGGAGAAGATGGGTGCAAGCAGACCAAGGAGGACTTGCTTATCAGGAGGTCATCTGTACTGTGGTACTGTGAAGCCTGGTCCAAGAAAGTGCATTGCCCTCAGGACTATGCAGTATCAGAGATGTTGTTTTTGATCTCCTCCTTCAGGGAGAACAATTTCAGACAGAACAGCCCTGCCCACAATATCAGCAATCAAAATTGTAGTAGGATCCATGAAAGTACATTCTAGAAACAACAATAAGTGTTTGAATTGCCTCTGCCTTAATGGAATAGCCGGACAGTAGTAATCCCCATCATGGTAGATGAGCTCACTTTTTTGCCAAACCTCTCAACAGCTTTTGACAGTTTGTCAAGCAGCAAGGTGGAAAAATGCTGTGTCCACTGGGTTTTCTGAAGGCCCAAATAAATCTTACAAGATTCTGCCTGGGAGAGTGAGTTAACATCTCACTGAGTGTCTATTATGTATAGGGGCTGCAGGAGTAGAGTCTGAGTATTTCTGATTACAAAACATAGTGTACTTCTTGGCCAGCTTGGTGCGTGTTACATTCCTGCAAGTTTATCCATCCTTCTTTCTTAGATACACACTGAGCCGCCTATTGAAAGAAAGGAATTGGGCCTGAACAGTCACCCACAGAGGATTTGCTAAACCTCCAAGTGTCTTTAAAAGTCAGTAGACGTACCAGGAGTGATGTAATAACTGGGATGAACCCATCTTTGTTCTCAGTTAAAGATTATGGCTTCTGGCTGTCAGGACTGTACATACAAAACTTGGTGTGGAGAAAACATATCATGTCCTTATTAACTGCAATCTTATGCGGCATTCTCTTCCTGTGGTCAATGTGGGAAGGATTTTGCAAACATAAGTTGTGCGCAACACATAGCTGGCACTTCAGGAGCATTCTTTTAAGTTAAAGATAATCTATCAGTAAGTAAGATCAGGGACTGGCATTTACATCATCCTCACATATTCCCCAAATATATACTCACCTCACCTGCATTCCAGGTTCCCTGTTCACCATGTCATGAATGTGATTGATATCTAGATATCTGAATTGTGGAGGCACTGATATGTAATGATGCTACAGACGATCCCTCAACATTGGCTGAAGTAACAATCCCTGTGGGTTCAGGGGATGAGAGAAAAGCAGAGAAGCCCCAAGAGGAGAATTCTCAGTCTCACACACCCCAGCCCAGAACAGAGGACTCTAGAGAATCAAGGCCCCCAGATCTGGTTGCTGATTGAATGAGGAGCGAGTGTTGCCTACTCCATGAAATGTAGTCCCCATAACAGGAACTAGGGATGCATCTCCTCTAGGCCTCTAGTAATGTGGAAAGGCAGGAATAACATGGCTGGAAGCCCTTACTGCCAAGAATAAGATCAGCTTCTACAGGAACTGGAAAGGCAGTCACATATTCACGATGGATTTACTTAGACTGCTGCTACTAGAGCTCAGTGTCCAGTGCCTTGTGGCTGTGCTGTGGCTGAGGGCCAGGCCTTCAGAGTAGACCCTCCAAATTATCCCCGAGCAGGTAACTTTCAACATCTGTTGTTTCATTAGTAGAAAGGTAGACCAGGAGGGTCTGTCTTAAGCTTCTGCTGTGGAAAGGAGAATTGAACCACCTACGCTTGAGTGTGTGCAGGCAATGCCAGTGCCACTCTCATATAGTAATGTGAGGACCACAGGAAAGCTTTGTAGATTTGCTCTAGGCTGCGCTACATGTGGTGGAACTGTTCACTCAATCTGATATGGCAGGGATGAGAGTCAAATCATGCCAGAAAGATGCAAAAGTGAAAGTAAGCTTAGGACCTGGTTATGCTTGAGTGGTCAATGCATGATGTCACATCATACTTGAAGCAGGTTTGTGGACCACTGAGCATGGCTGCTTCTTTGAATAAAAAGTGCTGAATGGTGACAGCTGCAGTGGGTGAGTGACCCACTTGACCCATGAAGAAAGGTCCTCAGTAACAGGGCATCAATCTCCTGTCCATCTGCACAAACTAAACTTGTACAGTAATTTTTAAAAGGCTATTGCTAGGTTTCACAGCCCTCAGACCATACCTTCTTCTGCACTGCATCATTCCATGGAACGTCTAAATCATTGCCTCCTGATTAATATCAAACTGATAGCTGCAAAGTCTTTCCATGGACTACTCATATTATTTTCAAATCATATACAATTCTGTATTGTCATGCCTAGAGAAAGCAATCTCACCCTGTTCCATAGTTACATCATCTTTTTTCATTTTCCTTAAAAC
>NW_025053951.1:0-9952 GCF_019279795.1 Protopterus annectens
CTTTAATCAGAGTTACAACCAAACAGTAATAAATACAATTGAATACTTTAGAGAATGTCTGGATTAGTGCTCAAGTTACACAAACAAAGCTAAGATCCAGCAGGCCCGAATCCAGTCTATCCACAGCAAACAAGGCACCAACTTCAGTGTAAGAAGCAGTTCAGATATGCATGCACTATAAGCCTTTTAACCAGAAATTCCCAGCTCAGGGTGCAGAGTCCAGCCTCTCCTCCCACAAGAGTGCAGACCACGAACCCTCTTAATGTAAAATAACTGGCCTGAAAGCCCAGGGTGCTTAAACCAGAATTAATACACTTTTAGAATAACAGACACTGAGCCCTCAATCAGCAGTTCCCAACCTAGAAGGATGTAAGCTACCTGTTCTGCCACAACAGTGCAGACCACAAACCCTCTCAGTGCAAAACAACTGGTCCATTAGCCCAAGTGTTTAAACCAAAGGCTTAGAATGAGTTACACAAAGCAGTAATAAATACAACTGAGTATTTTTTAAGATGATGCAAAAGTAAAATGAAGTAGGTAGAAACACAAGTACAGTAAAAGCAGATGATTTTTTTTTTTTTTTTATCTGAACAAGTGCTGAGATCAAAGAAACAGATTTGAGTGCTGAAACTAGTAAACTGGCTAGTTATAAGAAAAAAACAAGCTAGAAGGCTTCCCTCAAACACAGAAGGGCTTGGGGGCTCAGAAGCCTACAAATAGGCTATACCACTTAACAGGAAAGGCAGAAAATAAGCTTTATTTATTTATTTATTTATTGTCTGTTTTCCAGATGCTCTCTTTGTACACAGTAGGAGTGCCTGAAATCAGAATATGATCTCACTGCACCTCCAAAGTTGAGTGGGAGCAAATGAGATGGGCCCAGAGGCAGGCTGAGGGGCGGGCAGTTTCAAGGCCACTAAGATTAACACCAAAACTAAAACAGGGAGGGTGGGTGGGAATAACTTAAGAGCAGAGTTAAAACTGCCAGTTCAGTTAAATATTCCTTCAACACAGTTTAAATCAAATTAAATACTGTATTTTTTTTTTAAAAAAAGTGCAGATAAAGGTACTTAAATTCTCTTATACGTCCAGTTGAATATAACCAAGTTCTTAGCCGGCCAAAGCTGAGGTTTTTAAGCAGAAATATTAAAACACATATTAAAACACACTATGGGGAGGACAGTGTTTTAGTTAATATAAAAAGGCACTATGGGGAGGACAATCTTTTAGTTAATATAAAAAGGCACTATGGGGAGGACATTGTTTTAATTAAAATAAAAAGGCACTATGGGGAGGACAATGTTTTAGTTAATATAAAAATGCACTGTGCGGGAGAACAATGTTTTAGTTAATATAAAAAGGCACTCTGTGTGAGGGCAATGTTTTAGTTAATATAAAAAGGCACAATGAGGGAGGACACTATTTTAGTTTATATAAGAAGGTACTATGGGGAGGACAATGTTTTAATTAATATAAATAGGAAATATGGGGAGGACAATGTTTTAGTTTATATAAAAAAGCACTATGGGGAGGACAATGTTTTAGTTAATATAAAAAGGCACTATGGGGAAGGGCATTGTTTTAGTTAATATAAAAGGGCACTATGGCGGAGGACAATGTTTTAGATACTATAAAAAGGCATTGTGGGAGAGAGCGATGTTTTAGTTAATATAAAAGGCACTATGTGGAGGACAATGTTTTAGTTAAAATAAAAAGGCAGTATGGGGATGACAAGGATTTAGTTAATATAAAAGGGCACTATGGCAGAGGACAATGTTTTAGTTAATATAACAATGCACTATGGGGAGGACAATATTTTTGAACAATATAGAAGCACTTTATGGGGAGGACAATGTTTTAAGTAATATAAAAAGGCACCATGGGAAAGGACAACATTTTAGATAATATAAAAAAGCACTATGGGGAGGACAATGTTTTATTTAATATAAAAAAAGCTGTATGGGGAGGACAATGTTTTAATTATTTTAAAAAGGCACTATGGGGTAGGACAATGTTTTAGTTAATATAAAAATGCACTATGGGGGAGGAAATTTTTTTAGTTAATATAAAAAGGTACTATGGGGAGGACAATGTTTTAGTTAATATAAAAAGGCACTCTGGGGGAGGGCAATGTTTTAATTAATAATATAAAAAGGCACTATGGGGAGGGCAATGTTTTATTTACTATAAAAAGGCACTTTGGGTGAGGACAATGTTTTAGTTAAAAAAGGCACTATGTGGAGGGCAATGTTTTAGTTAATATAAAAAGGCACTATGGTGGAGGAAAGTGTTTTGGTTAATATAAAAAGGCAGTATAGGGGGATGACAATGTTTTAGTTAATATAAAAAGGCACTGTGAGTGAGGACATTGTTTTAGTTAATATAAAAAGGCACTATGGGGGAGGACAATGTTTTAGTTCATATAAAAAGGCACTATGGGGGAGGACAATGTTTTACTTACTATAAAAAGGCATTGTGGGGGAGGACAATGTTTTAGTTAATATAAAAAGGCAGTATGGGGAGGACAATTTTTTAGTTAATATAAAAAGGCACTGTGGGAGGACAATGTTTTACTTGATATAAAAAGGCACTATGGGGCGAGGACAATGTTTTAGTTAATGCAAAACAGCACTATGGGGAGGACAATATTTTAGTTAATAAAAAAAGGCACTACGGTCAGGACCATGTTTTAGTTAATATAAAAAGGCACTATGGCAGAGGACAATGTTTTAGTTAATATAAAAATGCACTATGGGAGAGGACAACGTTTTAGTTAATATAAAAGGCACTATGGGGGACTACTATCTTAATTAATATAAAAAGGCACTATGAGGGAGGACACTATTTTAGTTTATATAAGAAAGCACTATGGGGGAGGACAATGTTTTAGTTAATATAAAAAGGCACTATGGCAGAGGACAATGTTTTAGTTAATATAAAAATGCACTATCGGGGAGGACAATGCTTTATTTAATATAAAAAAGCTCTATGGGGGAGGACAATGTTTTAATTAATTTAAAAAGGCACTATGGGGGAGGACAGTGTTTTAGTTAATATAAAAATGCACTATGGGGGAGGAAATGTTTTAGTTAATATAAAAAGGCACTATGGGGAGGACAATATTTTAGTTAATATAAAAAAGCACTCTTGGGGAGGACGTTTTAATTAATATAAAAAGCACCATGGTGGAGGAAAATTTTATAGTTAATATAAAAAGGCACTATGGGGAGGACAATATTTTAGTTAATATAAAAAGGCACTGTGCGGGAGGACAATTTTTAGTTAATATAAAAAGGCACTATAGGGGGAAGACCATGTTTTAGTTAATATAAAAAGGCACTCTGAGTGAGGACACTGTTTTAGTTTATGTAAGAAGGCACTATGGGGCGGTCAATGTTTTAGTTAATATAAAAAGGCACTATGGGGGAGGACAATGTTTTAGTTAATATAAAAAGGCACTATGGGGAGGACAATGTATTTGTTAATATAAAAAGGCACTATGTGGAGGACAATGTCTTAGTTAATGTAAAAAGACACTGTGGGGGAGGACAATGTCTTAGTTAATATGAAAAGGCAGTATGCAGAGGACAATGTTTAATATTAAA
Source organism: Protopterus annectens (assembly GCF_019279795.1). Lineage (NCBI taxonomy): Eukaryota > Metazoa > Chordata > Ceratodontiformes > Protopteridae > Protopterus > Protopterus annectens. Next base: position 3,606 of record NW_025053951.1, read on the forward strand.
ACACACTATGGGGAGGACAGTGCTTTAGTTGATATAAAAAGGCACTATGGGGAGGACAATCTTTTAGTTAATATAAAAAGGCACTATGGGGAGGACAATGTTTTAATTAAAATAAAACGGCACTATGGGGGAGGAAAATGTTTTAGTTAATATAAAAAAAAATGCACTGTGCGGGAGGACAATGTTTTAGTTAATATAAAAAGGCACTATAGGGGGAATACAATGTATTAGTTAATATAAAAAGGCACTCTGGGTGAGGGCAATGTTTTAGTTAATATAAAAAGGCACAATGAGGGAGGACGCTATTTTCGTTTATATAAGAAGGTACTATAGGGAGGACAATGTTTTAGTTAATATAAAAAGGCACTATGGGGAAGGACATTGTTTTAGTTAATATAAAAAGGCACTATGGCGGAGGACAATGTTTTAGTTAATATAAAAAAGCACTATGGGAGAGGACAATCCTTTATTTAATATAAAAAAGCTGTATGGGGGAGGACTATGTTTTAATTAATTTAAAAAGGCACTATGGGGGGTGGACAATGTTTTAATTAATATAAAAAGGCACTATGAGGGAGGACACTATTTTAGTTTATATAAAAAAGCACTATGGGGGCGGACAATGTTTTAGTTAATATAAAAAGGCACTATGGGGAAAGACATTGTTTTAGTTAATATCAAAAGGCACTATGGGGGAGGACAATGCTTTATTTAATATAAAAACACTATGGGGGAGGACAATGTTTTAGTTAATGCAAAAATACACTATGGGGGAGTAAATGTTTTAGTTAATATAAAAAGGCACTGTGCGGTAGGACAATTTTTAGGTAATATAAAAAGGCACTATAGGGGGAAGACAATGTTTAATTAATATAAAAAGGCAGTATGGGGGAGGACAATGTTTAATTAATAAGTTCATAGGTTTATACTAGGCTATCTGCCCTAAGGCATTTATAAGCCTAGCCCAAAGTTTTGTGGCTTTACACCCTTATATGAAAAAATACTGTACCCATTAGTTTGTTGTGCCTCTGTCCAGCAGTGACACAGAGAAGATTCCCGGGGTAAACCTACGATCTCCCATCCACAGGTCAAGATTTCTCTTGAACAGAGCCAGCGAGGTGCTCTGCCTCACATGGACCGGGATTTTATTCCACAGCATAGGTAGTCTCTGAGTGATAAATCTATCCCTCCAGCACGTCCTATTTATATCCGTGCTAAGGTTTAAGTCACTTGCTCTAGTGGTTTTGTTGGATTTGGATTTTTGAGGTGGAGCATGTCCATTAATTCGGGTTGGACATGGCCTTGTATGTCAGGCACATGTCACCTCTGAGCAGGCGGTATGCGACTGAATAGAGCTGGAGTTTCTTCAATCTGGCAGCATATGACAGATTTTGGAGTCCTTTTCCTTTTGGTGAGGAACTTTTGGGGTCTCTCCAATTGCTGCAGATGTCGTGGTGAGATACATCCCGAATGGGGCATGTGCGATCATTGGTCTGATAAGTGAAGAGTACAGGGGAACAATGACCTCACTAGATCTGGATGTGAATCCCTTCATGATCAGGTGGGCAATGTAGAAGGTCTTTCTAACCACTTTAGCAATGTGAGTGTCAAAAGAAAGGCCACTGTCAACCTGGGTCCCCAGGTCCCTGATAACCTCTTCTGTGCTTAGCGGATTGCCACCTATATGGTAGCTTGGGGTTACCTTGTTTTTCCCGAAGGGTATGACTATACATTTTTGGCATTTAACTTCAGGCCATGGCTCTGGCACCAGCTATCTGTTTCTGTGAGTCCCTTCTGAAGGATATCCGTGTCCGATGCACTTTCCACTATGTCGCCCAGTTTGCAGTTGTCTGCAAACTTTGTCAGCCAAAGTCCTCCCATGTTGGCCTGTACTGAGAAGTAGATGCCGAACAATAGGGGGCCAAGGACCGAGCCCTGTGGGACACCACTTGTGACCGGCTTGGAGTCTGACATAGCGCCAGCAACTCTAACCCTGTGGGTTCTGTCCTTGAGCCAGTTTGCAACCCATCTTGTGATATATGGGTTTACATTTAAGCTGGTAAGTTTTCTACAATACCGAGTGGGGTATTGTGTAGCTTTTGCAAGGTCAAGGTAGGCTGTATGGACTGCCTTTCCTCATCAATGGCCTTGGTGACTGTTTGAAGTCGACCAAGTTCAAAAGGCATGATCTGCCCTTGACGAAGCCAAACTGGGTGGGTCCAATGTCTGCAAGTCCCCTATATCCTTGTTTATGACCTCCATTATGATACTCTCCATAGCTTTGCAGACTAGACTTGTGTAGCTTATGGGTAGGTAATTACCAGGGTCTGTAGAGGCACCACCTTTGTGGAGTGGGACCACAGTTGCGTCACGCCCTCCTTGGCAGTATCCTGTGTTAAGGCTGAGATTAAACAGCTGCCTTATGGGGTTTAATTCCTCATTTAGCTTCGTGTAGCACACAGCGGGGACACCATCCGGTCCCATTGATGCTGCGTTTTTAGCTTTAGAAGAGCAGCTTTCACCTGCGCATTTGAGATGTCTGGGAGGCTACACTCCGCTGGGATAGTTATCTCTCCTTTAGGGGGAGAGAGGGGGGTGAAGTTTGCACTGAACCTGTCTGCCAGTATGTTGGCAATGTCTGTGGGTTCAGTGATTTTTTGTATCATTTTGGACTAATTCTGAGCATATCTGGGAGTTTCCACCCAGGTTCCTAACATAGCCGAAAAAAGGTCTTATCATTGTCCTTTGAATCCTTGGCAATTTATCTCTCAAAATTGGCCTTAGTTGATTCTATGAGTGCTTGTATTTTTTTACTAATAATGATCAGGGTGACTTCCTTTTATGGATTTTGTTCTATCATGTAATAGCTTTCTCCTCTTATTGTAAAGTTTGTTAATGGCTGGGGTCCACCAGACTGGATGTTTTGCCCCTTTGTGGAAAGAGTCTTGGTTTTATTTGGGATTGCCTGATCCATGCAGTCCTGGAGGTGTTCATAGAAGGCATTTGTAAGGGCTTCCGCAGCTTGGGTTGTGGTTTCCACTGGCTCAGGGGCCTTGAAGGATACCACACCAGTCTTGAGTAGTGTGAAGTTTGCTTTAGAAGTTCTTCACTGTGGTCTTTTGTTTGGGGTGGGGCGGGATGTGGATTTCCAGTGAGATTAGTTTATGATCAGATCTCACCAATGAGGGATATACTTCGGTGTGGAGCATTTTGTCCCCATGTTTGTGATAATGAGTTCTAGTATATTTTCTCCTCTCATTGGAACAGTGACTAGCTGTTCCATGGCATTTGATATTATGAACTCCAGGAACGTTGGGCTAGAAAGTTAGGGCTTGAGTAATGTTCCCAGTCTATATTAGGGTAGTTGAAGTCACCCAATATGATGGTGTTTGGAGATACATTTATACCCTCCAGTGTCTTCAGGAAGGCTGTGTGGGGTTCCTGAGTTTGAGAGGAGGCCTGTAGCATGCTACAATTTGTGAGAGCAGTTTTGCCTATGGTTAGTTGCACCTGGATGGTTTCCTTTAAGTTGTGCGTTGCCACCAACCTGGAGGTGTGGGTATCCTTTATGAATATGGATACACCCTTTTGTGGTGTGGTCGGGTTTGGGGGCGGGCATGATATGAGTAAAACCTAATAGTGCGGGGTGCTCTCAGGAGCCTTGAACCAGGTTTCAGTTACAGCACAGACATCGATGTTCTCCATACTGAGAAGGGCCTCAGTCGTGCATTTTGAGATTTAGACTTCTGGCATTGAGCAGCATTACCCTCAGTTTCTTCCCATTTTTGTTTTCTAGGGTGGTAGGTTTAGAATTTGAGCCTTGCCTAAAAAAAGGCACTATGGGGGTGGCAAGAGCCTTAGCCAATATCCGGAATCCCAGGGGTGACAGGTGCAAGCCGTCCCTTGCGAAACAGTGTGGCTTGTCAAGCATGTCATCCCAGGCAGACAGACACTGGATCCCCTTTGAATGACACCAGACATTAAGCCAATTGTTAAAGCTGATCATCTTGTCTCTATATTGTGGCATCATTCTTGGTGAAGGAAGGATACTGCTCAGGGTCAGGGTCATACCTGCCTGGGCTGCATAATCAGAGAGCTCCTCTATGTCTCTTTTCATGTAGTCCAGGGAGGTACGTCTCAGGTCGTTCACACCAGCATGGACAATGACTGTGTCATATTTGTACTTGCCGTGGAGTGACCCGAGTGCTTGTGTTATGTGGCAGATTCTAGCGCCCGATAGGCAGCTTACTGTGACCCTCTCCTTGTTCAGCCTGATGAGTGGTACATCAGTGTGTCTGACTATGGAGTCACCTATGACAAGTATGTTTGGTGTTGTATTTGGCCTTAAGGGCTGTGACTGCTTTGCACACTGATTTTGTGGTTTATGTGTTGCTTGTGGGGTGTCGAGGTAGCAGTTGTTTGGGTGTCTGCTTTGGAGGCCTCTGCTGTTTAGGTAAATTTTTACTCAGAGCCTCCGAGTATGTCTTTGTGTGTTTATGTGTTTGATTCAGTGGTGTGGTAGCATTATGTGAGGCTGGTTTTGTGGTGTGTGTAGTTGCCTTCTTCTCCTGTCTGGTCTTGCCAGTCCTGAGTTGAGAGAGCTCAGCCTCCAGTTTGGCTAAATAGCTGCATCTCTGAAGTATTTGTGTTATGTGGGAGGAGGAGAGGAGGCTTGTCTGTGTACATGAGGCAGTTATAACAATGCCTCAAGATTCCCAGATTCACCAGCTGGACCGGAGAGGAGATTGACAACTGACCTTTGGACATGCTAGAATAATATTGGGAATTCCTTAATAGTGAAAACAAGGGCCAGTGGGGAGTAAGGGTGTAGTGCTTTTAATTTTTAGTGCTGACTTATATAATTGCTTTGGTGAGCAAGTGCCAGGTAACTTGAGTGCAATGTGTTACAAGTAACTAAATGCAAAAACGACAAACAGTAACTTTCTTTCAAGTGAAACAAGGAAATAAGTACAGTAAGCAATGCAGATATCACTAGTGATCCACAGAAGCGCTGAGAAGCCGCGTATTAGGTGGAATTAGCATTCCAGGGAAATAACAAGCAAACAAACAACAAGCATATAAACAAAGCTAGATTCAGCAGGCCTGGATCTAGTCTATGCTACAGCAAACAAGGTGTACTAATTTCAGTAAGATACAGTTCAAATATTCAGGCACTATAAACCTTTAAAAAACAAACAAAGCCAGCAGCTGTTGGTGACTGAGAAAACCAGATATTTAATCAGACATGAGGGAAAGATCCCCCATGAATCAAATAAATCATACAGACCGGTTTCGGCTCAACAGAGCCTTCATCAGTGAGAATTAAATAATTAGTGTGATGACAAACCCAGTGACTATACATATATACAACTGGGAATATAAGAGAACCAATCAAAATCCATAACCGATAGTTCAAAATTGGTCATTAAGACCAGGTGGGAACAAAGCCCCAAGTTTAATGATCCATTTCCTCTCTTTAGAAGTAAGTATCTCATGCCACTTAACCTTATCTTGACATTTACCCCTAATACAATCAATAGTCCTAAACATAAAGATAGTTGATGTGTGTTTCAAACTATGCTTATATAATGATTTGTTACAACGTTTATTTTTAATGTCACTTAGGTGTTCACAGATTCTAAGACGAAAAGCCCTAGAAGTCTGATCTACATAGAATGCGGAACAAGTGCAGGTCACCAAATAGATGACCCACTCAGTACTACAGTTGGCCCAAAATTTAATCTCAAAAACCTCAGGAGTATTTTTACTACTAAATTCACAAGTGCGTGTAACCCTGGTACAAAATTTGCAATGCCCACATGGGATACATCCTACCACTGGTACCCCTGTGAAAGTTAATAGAGATTAAATTTTGGGCCAACTGGCAAATACTAGTCAGGGAATCATCTATTATTGATACCTGTTCCACTGTTCAGATATATGGAAGTCAGGCACCTCTATAAGTCTGGCAACAGCTGCTGGCTTTGTTTGTTTTTGGATTCGTTGGATTTCAGCCGTGCAGCGTCTTTCGTGCATCTGTTCCTGTTCACATGCATCCATTTTTCGGTTGCTGGGGACATTTGTTGGTTTCTGCTAGCCTTTTTTTGGCCATTCATCTTTTTTAAGTTTTCAGATGACAAGAGAACTTTGTTATTGTGCGTTTTCGCTTTTTGGATTTTTTTCCACTTTTTCTTTAAGTGGATGTTGACTTGGGGTTGGCGGCTATACAGCCGTGAGCACGTCGTTCCATTTCCGGTATTCATTTGCCTGCTGTATTGCCACGAACGGTTTGTGCAGCTTGTGGTTTGGCGTTTCTTTGGAACTGCCCGTTGGTCGCTATTAGGGGA
>NW_025053952.1:0-11927 GCF_019279795.1 Protopterus annectens
CTGAACCTTCTTGTGTTCTGACTGTCCTTTAAACATATTTGAAATATACAGTTTTTTCAGAGCATTTGTTATAACTGTATTTGCTATAACTGATTTAAGTATTTTTTCTGGCTTTTGAATATTTACTGCTTAGCACTGCATTTTGCCTGTTTATACAGCTCTGCATTCTATTTAAACTGTTTTTTTGTTGATTAACTGTTTTGATCTTAAAAAATTATTTGTTGCTTAATTCTACCTGTTAACACACTAAAGTGCTTAGCCGATTTACAGCATTTATAGCATTTACTGTCTGTTTTTTTCCTTATCTTCTGTAATAAAACAAACAAATCTCTTTGTTTTCCCACCTTACTGAATCCAGGAGTAGTCCAGCTTTCAGAGTTGCTGATCCCTGCTTTGCTTTTTAGTTCCTACATTGGATCCATTGCCTTATTAGGGAAGGAGGGAAGTTTCTTTGTTTACCAGTGGGAGGGAAGCACTGGAGCAGCCTTTTTGTCCGAATTACTGGTGAAGTTTCAGCTTGGAAACTAGTAGTTCATTGGCTTCGCCACACTTTGTTCTTCAGCTCCCTGCTATAAAACACGCTAAACACGCTGCTTTTCCAGCTTGGTACCAACCTCAGCACAGATCCTCGTGGTGGCTCTGCAGAGTGATCCAAGCAGCAGAGAGCTAAAAAGAGTGACTTCTCACCAGATATATAAGTATTTCTTGTGGCTTTCTTTCCTCACTGTTATTAAGCTTAGCTACTGTATTTCAAATTTCTGTTTTACTGCTACTTTTGTATGATTTCTGCATTTTACACTGTTTATTGCACTTTTAAGTTAATAATTGTTGCAATTGTTCTGTAGGCTACACACTAAAGTGCTTAACATTTACAGCATTTATAGCATTTACTGTCTGTTTTTTTCCTTATCTCTGTGAATAAAACAAAACAAATCTCTTTGTTTTCTCCACCTTATTGAACCAGGAGTAGTCCAGTTTCAGAGTTGCTGATCCCTGGCTTTGTTTTTAGTTCCTGTTACTGATCCATTGCCTTATTAGGAAAGGAGGGAAGTTTCTTTGCTTACCAGTGGAGTGGGAAGCACTGAGCAGCCTCTTTGTCCTGAATTGGTGAAGTTTCAGCCAGAAACTAGTAGTCTATTGGTCGCTTTGGGTCAATTCCTAGGCTTCCTTTCAGCCCCCTGCTAGCAAAACACGCTAAACACGCAGCTTTCCAGCTTGTACCAACTCCAGCACAGATCCCTCAAGCGGTGGCCTGTAGAGTGATCCAAGCAGCAGAGAGCTAAAAAGAGTGACTTCTACCAGATATATACTTTTTGTGGCTTTCCCACTGTTATTAAGCTTAAAGCGACTGTATTTCGCCTTCTGTTTTATCAAGCTACTTTAAGTGATTTCTGCATTTTACACTGTTTATTGCACTTTAAGTTACTATTAATTGTTGCAAATTGTTTCTTGTAGGCTACACACTAAAGTGCGCTTAAATGACTTACAAGCATTTATAGCATTTACTGTCTGTTTTTTCCTTATCTCTGTAATAAAACAAACAAATCTCTTGTTTTCCAACCTTATTGAACTAGAGTAGTCCAGTTTCAGAGTTGCTGATCCCGCTTTGTTTTTTTAGTTCCTGTTACTGATCCATTGCCTTATTAGGAAGGAGGGAAGTTTCTTTGCTTACCAGTGGGAGTGGGAAGCACTGAGCAGCCTTTTGTCCGAACTGGTGTTTCCAGCCAGAAACTAGTAGTCTGGCATTGGTCGCTTTGGGTCAATTCCTAGCTCCTTTCAGCCCCTGCTATGTAAAACACGCAAACATCAAAGGCTTAGCTTGTACCAACTCAGCACAGATCCTCGTGGTGGCCTGCAGAGTGATCCAAGCAGCAGAGAGCTAAAAGAGTGACTTTCTACCAGATATAAGTATTTTTGTGGCTTTCCCTACTGTTATTAAGCTACGACTGCATTTCACCTGTTTTACTGCTACTTTTAAGTGATTTCTGCATTTTTGCTAATTGCTTATTTCACTTTAAGTTACTAATTGTTGCAAATTGTTTCTGTAGGCTACACACTCAAAGTGCTTGCTTACGATTTACAGCATTTATAGCATTTACTGTCTGTTTTTTTTCCTTATCTCTGTAATAAAACAAAAATCTCTTGTTTTCCGCCTTACTGAACTAGAGTAGTCCAGTTTCAGAGTTGCTGATCCCTGGGCTTTGTTTTAGCTCCTGTTACTGATCCATTGCCTTATTAGGAAGGAGGGAAGTTTTTTTGCTTACCAGTGGGGAGTGGGAAGCTACTGAGCGCCTTTTGTCCGATTTGGTGAAGTTTCAGCCAGAAACCAGTAGTCCATTGGTCGCTTTGGGCCACCCCTAGCTCCCTTCAGCCCCTGCTATAAAACACGCGCTTAAACTGTACTGCTGATCTTACCAGCATATCCTATAACTGAAAAGTTCATCTCTACTTGATTCCCCAAGTAGACTATTCTCATCTGTAAAGCCTAATTCACTTACTCCTCCCACAGTACTTGCACCTTGATAAAGCACTTTTATTATAGATAGTACCCCACCAGCCTAAAACCTACTTCCTCCGGAGTCCTTTTGAAAGTTCTTTATTTACTACTTAGTATGTCGAGGGATCAGTTAAGCTAGTGTCCTCTCCAGCTCAACTGGTGAATCCTAGAATATTGAGGCAATGTTACAATTGCCTCATGTACACAGACAATCCTCTCTCTTCTCCCACAAAACACAAATACATGCGAGATGCAACTATACAGCCAAACTGGAGGCTGGACTCTCTCAACATAGCACTGGCAAGACCAGACAGGAGGAGAAGGTAACCACACACAATACATACCCAGTCACACATGGTACCATCACAACTTCAAATCATACACATACCACACAAAGACATACTCGAGGCTCTGATCAAAATTTACCAAAACAGCAGAGGCCACCAAAGCAGACACCCAAACAACTACCACCACGACTCCAACACATGCAACACATAGACCACACAGTCAGAGTGTCAAACAGTCACAGCCCTTAAGGCCAAACAAAATGCCAGACACACTTGTCATTGGTGATTCCATAGTCAGACACACTGACGCCCCGCCTCACCAGACTGAGTAAGGAGAAGGTCACAGTAAGCTGCCTGTCGGGCGCCAGAATCCGCCACATAACGCAAGCACTCAGGTCTCTCAACAGCAGGTATGGCACGACTCAGTCATTGTCCACGCTTGGTGTCAACGACCTGAGACGCACTCCTCCTTGACTACATGAAAAGGGACATCGAGGCTCTCTGATTATGTAGCCCAGGCAGGTATGACCCTGACCTTGAGCAGTATCCTACCTTCACCTAGAATGATGCCACAATACAGTGATAAGATGATCAGCTTTAATAATTGGCTTAAATTCTGGTGTCATTCAAAGGGGATCCAATGTTCGTCTGCCTGGGATGACATGCTGACAAGCCACGCTGCTTCAAGGGACGGCTTGCACCTGTCACCCTGGGCTTCCGGATATTGGCAAAGGCTCTGCCACCCATAGTGCCTTTTAGGCAAGGCTCAAATTCTAAACCTACCACCCTAGAACACCAAAAGGAAAAACTAAGGGTAATGCTGCTCAATGCCAGAAGTCTCAATCTCAAGATGCACGCACTCGAGGCCCTTCTCAATATGGAGAACATCGATGTCTGTGCTGTGACAGAAACCTGGTTCAAGGCTCCTGAGAGCACCCCAGCACTAACAGGTTTCACCTCATATCATGCCCGCCCCAAAATCCGGACAACACTAAGAAGGAGGGGTGTCCATATTCATAAAGGACACCCACACCTCAAGGTTGGTGGCAACGCATGCATCGGAGACCATCCAGGTGCAATTAACCATAGGCAAGACTGCTCTGCAATTTGTAGCATGTTACAGGCCACCCTCTCAAACTCAGGAACCTCACATGGCCTTCCTGAAAACATTGAGGATAAATGTATCTCCAAACACCATCATACTAGGTGACTTCAACTACCCTAATATAGACTGGGAACACTACTCAAGCCCAACACTCTAACCCAAAGATTCCTGGAGTTCATAAACTCAAATGCCATGGAACAACTAGTCACCATCCCCACAAGAGGAGAAAACATACTTGATCTCATCATCACGAACATGGGATCAAAATGTTCAACACCGAAGTATACCCCTCACTGGTGAGATCAGATCATAAACTAATCTCGCTGGAGGTCCTCATCCCGCCCCACCTGAAACAAAAAGACCACAGTGAAAAACTTCTCAAAAGCCGATTTCACACTTCTAAAACTAGTGTGGTCTCCTTTAAGGCCCCTGAGCCAGTGGTAAACATTACTCAAACCGCTGAATCATTTACAAATGCCTTCTACCAGCACCTACAGGACTGCATGGATCAGGCAATCCCAAACAAAACTAAGACTCTCTGTACCAAAGGCAAGCGCCCAGTCTGGTGGACCCCAGCCATAAACAAGCTCTACAACAAAAGGAGGAAGCTACTACAAGATAGAGCAAAATCCTTGAAAGGTAAGACACCTTTGATCATTATAAGTAAAAACTAAGAGCTCTCATAAAATCATCCAAGGCAAATTTTGAGAGAAAATCGCCAAGGACTCTAAAGACAATCATAAGGCCTTCTTTAGCTATGTTAGAAACCTAGGAGGAAACTCCCAGATATGCTCAGAATTAGTTCAAAATGATGTGAAAATTACTGAACCTACACACATTGCTAACATACTGGCTGACAGGTTCAGTGCAAACTTCTCCTCCCCAAAAGGAGAGATATCTATTCCAGAGGATTGTAGCCCCCAAACATCTCCAACGCCCAGGTGAGAACTGCCCTCACTAAGGCAAAACACAGCATCCATGGGACCGATGGTGTCCCCGCTGTGTGCTTCATGAACTCAACGAGGAATTAAACCCACAGTTAGGACAGCTGTTTAATCTTAGCCTCACCTCAGGATACGCACTCAAGGAGTGGCGCACGGCGACTGTGGTCCCACTTCATAAGGGCGGTGCCTCCACAGACCCTGAAATTACCGCCCATTAGCTTGACAAGCCTTATCTGCAAAGCCATGGAGAGGATCATAATGGAACTCATAAATAAAGACATAGGAACTTGCAGACTTTGGATCCAACCCAGTTTGGCTTTGTCAAAGGCAGATCCTGCCTCTTAAACTTGGTTGACTTTTTTCGAGACAGTCACCAAGGCCATTGATGAGGGAAAGGCAGTCCATACAGCCTACCTCGACCTGGCAAAGGCCTTCACACAATACCCCACTCAGGTATCATCGAAAACTCATCAGCTTGAATGTAAACCCATACATCACAAGATGGGCTGCAAACTGGCTAAGGACAGAACCCACAGGGTCAGAGTTGCTGGAGCCATGTCAGACTCAAAGCCTGTCACAAGTGGTGTCCCACAGGGCTCAGTCCTGGGTCCACTCTTGTTCGGCATCTACTTTTCTGAAGTACAAGCAAACACAGGAGGGTTATGGATGACAAAGTTTGCAGATGACTGCAAACTGGGCCATAGTCGAAAACACATCTGACACAGATATCCTCCAGAAGGGCCTCACAGAAACGGATAACTGGTGCCAGAGCCATGGCCTGAAGTTAAACGCCAAAAATGCATAGTCATACCCTTCGGGAAAACAAGGTTACCCCTAGCTACCATATAGGTGGCAATCCACTGAGCACAGAAAAGTCATCAGGATCTGGGGACCCAGGTTGACAGTAGCCTTTCGCTTGACACTCATGTTGCTAAAGTAGTTAGGAAAACCTTCTATATCGCCCACCTGATCATGAAGGGATTCACATCTAGATCAAGGGAGGTCATCGCCCCTGTACTCATCACTCATTAGACCTATGATTGAGTACAATGCCCGCTCGGAATGTATCTGACCAGACACCTGCTGCAGCTTGAAAGGCCCCAAAAGTTCCTCACCAAAAGGATAAAGGGTCTCAAAATATGTCTTATGCTGCCCGACTGAAAGAACTCCAGCTCTATTCAGTCTCATACCGCTTGCTCAGAGGTGACCTGTGCCTGACATATAAGGCCATGTCAAACCCAGATTTGATGAATATGTTTCACCTCAAAAATCTAGATCCCCAGAACCACAAGGGCGGAGACTTAAACCTTGACACGGTTATAAATAGAACGTGCTGGAGGGACAGATTCATCACCCAGAGACTCCTATGCTGTGGAACAAAATCCCGGCACATGTGAGGCAGAGCACTTGGCCTTGTTCAAGAGGAATCTTGACCAATGGATGGAGATCGCAGATATACCCCAGGATTACTTCAGTGTCACTGCTTGACAGAGGCACAGCAAAATGATAGGCATAGTTTTATTCAACTAAAGGGGTGGCAAAGCCACATAACTATGGGCTAGGCTTATAAATGCCCTTGGGCAGATAGCCTAGTATGAACCTATGAACCTATGAACCTATACTTTCCATGGTCTTACAGACCAGGCTCATCAGGCTAATAGGGCGAAAGTTCCCAGGATCAGTGGTGCCTCCCCCTTTGTGGAGTGGGATAACTGTTGCTGTGCACCATTCAATGGGCACAAAGCCCGATGTGAGACTATGATTGAACATGTTGCTTAGGTGGGGAGAAAGTTCATTCTGAAGTTTGTGTAAAGCGCAGCCTGGGATGTTGTCTGGTCCCATGGATGCTGTGTTTTTGGCTTTAGAGAGAGTGCAGCTTTTACCTGCGTAGTTGTGATTACAGAGACTCTGCATTCTTCCTGTATAGATATGGGCCCTTTAGTGGGTGAGAGGGGGGTAAAGTTAGCACTGAACCTGTCTGCCAGGATGTTTGCAATATCAGTTGGTTCGGTAATTTTCATGCCGCCACAGTTGCAACTCAGAGCAGATTTGGGTCTTGCCATTGAGATTCTTGACATAGCTATAGAATGCTTTGTGGTTGTTCCTAGAATCAGTGGCAATTTTGTTTTCGTAGCTAGCTTTGGAGGATCTTATAAGGGATTTCAGCTTACTGAGGCTGACCAGGAACTCTCCACCATGGATTTTACTCCTTTGCAACAGTTTTTTCCTTCTGTTGTAGAGTTTGTTTATAGCTTTGGACCACCAGATTGGCTTACTTTTTTTGGAGGATAGTGTCTTGGTTCTGTTTGGGATGGCACGATCCATGGGATGGCACGATCCATGTACTTGTGTAAGTGCTTATAGAGTGCAACTGTGTAGGATTCAGCAGTCGTAACTGTATTGTCCATCTGCATGGTGTTATGAAGTTCGCTTGCAATTTCTGTCTTAAGAAGCATGAAGCTGGCTTTAGAGAAATTTTTATCCTGGTTTTTACTGGGGAGTAGTGGATGGATATCTAGGGTGATTAGCTTATGGTCTGATCTGACCAACCAGGAATTGACTTCAGCTGTGGAACACTGGTCACTCATGTTGGTAATGACTAGGTCTAGGATATTGGCTGCCCTGGTGGGTGTGGATAAGTTCATTCAGGCACTGGAATTTATGAATTCCAGAAAGCGTTGAGTGAAGGAGTTGGCATGAGTAGTTTTCCAGTTAATGGTGGGGTAGTTGAAATCATCCATTATTAGGTGTTTGGTTGAACCCTAATATTTTCCAGTATATCAAGAAAAGAGAGGGAAATCCTGGGGCATGGTGGGGATCTCAGCAAGCTACAATTTGGATTGCAGTTTTGCCCAGAGTTAGCTGCACTGGATAACATCAGATGCATTATGCTGGAGCAACTAGCCTGGAGGTGTGGATATCCCACGAATATGGACACACCTCCACTTTTTGGTGTTCCGGCTTAGGTTAGGTGGCCAAAAGTGTGGTATGAGTTAGCCTGGCAATGCAGGGTGGGGTCTGAACCCTGAACTAGGTCTCAGTCACTGCACAAATATCGATGTTCTCCATTTTAAGTGAGGCCTCGAGGGAGTGCATTTTGAGATTTAGACTCTAGCATCGAGTAGCATTACCCCTCAGTATTTGCTTGCCTTTCCTGTTAAGGTGGTGAATTTGTCATTTTTATCTTGCCTGAAAAGGCAACTATAGGGGCAGCAAAGCTAGCCAGTATCTGGAATCCCCAGGGTTGGCAGGTGCAGGCCATCTCTGGAAAAGCATCATGGTCTGTCGACCATGTCGCCCCAGGTAGACAGATACTGAATCCCTTTAGAATGACACCATAAGCTAGCTTCAATTGTTGGTCAGTCATTTTGTCCTTGTACTCTCTGTATCATTCTGGGCGATGGCAGGATGCTACTCAGGGCTAGGTTGTACCTGCCCGCTACAAGATTGGAGAGCTCTTCCATGTCTCTTTTCATATAGTCCAGGGAGATACGTCTTAGGTCATTCACACCAACATGGACAATGACAGAATCATATTTGTACTTGTTGTGGAGTGACCTGAGTGCGTAGGTTATGTACATGGATCCCGGCACCTGACAGGCAGCTGACAGTAACCTTCTCCTTGTTTAGCCTGGTGAGTGGGACATCAGTGTGCCTGACTATAGAGTCACCTATGACTAGTGTGTTGGCTACATTATTTTGCCTTATGGGCTGTGTTTTATTGGCACACTGAGTCTGTGGGGCTTATGTGTCATTTGGATTGTGCTGGGGGTGGAGGTTGCTTGTGCTTGCTTTGGAGGTCTCTGTTGTTGAGCAGATTACATTGAGGGCCTCCTGCAAATGTTTTTCTTTTGTTTCTATGTGTGGAATTTGGTGGTACGTTTAGTAGGACCATGTAATGAATGTGGTGGTGCAAGTTTTTATCTTCCTCTGACTGCCAAGTTCAGTCTTGCTTGAGAGAGCTTACCCAGTTTGGCTAGATAAGTGCATCCTCACAAGTTGTAGTGTTGGGTGGTAGAGGAGAGGGTTGACCGTGTGTATGCGGCAATTGCTACATCGCCCCAAGATGCCCAGATTAATCAGATGGACAGGACATGAATAAAAAAATATTTTCCTCTAGGCAAGTGAGGAAAGTGAGTACAAGAGCTGTTTTTCTCTAAACAAGTGAGGAAAGTAAGTACAAAACTGTTTTCCCTCTAAGTAATGAGGAAGGCTGAGTTGTACTAATTTGTAGCTTATTTAGTGTTTACAACAAGTTCTGAACAAGTGTTGAGCACAAGCAAATTCAAGTACAAAACTAAGAATCTGTATCTGAACTAGACTAGTTACAGGAAAGAAACAAGTGCAAATATGGGCTTTAAATTAGAAAGTTGAAAGAGATGGAAAATTTGCCTTAAACGCACAATAACTACACTTTCTGGGCCAGAAACCACTATTTATGTGGTAGATAGGTTACCTAGTGCTACATCCCACTGATAAGCTAGCAGGCTTCCTCCAAAACAGAAAGGCTTGGGGGCCTCAGAGAGTTTACAACAGTCCTGGATACAGCAAATCTGCATCTGACCAGACTAGTTACAGGAAGGGGAGGCAAATGTGGGCTTTAAATCAGAAGTTGATAGAGATGAAAATCGCCCATACGGCCAATACCTATAATTTCTGGGCCAGAAACCACTCCTTATGTGGTAGATAGGTTACCTAGTGCTTAGAAGGCTTGCCTCCAACACAGAAAAGGCTTGGGAGCCCAGAAGCCACAGACAGTCCTGGGTAGAAAACATCTGGACTAGACTAGTTACAGGAAAGGAAGGAAACAAGTGTAATTTTCTTTGTTACAGTTAAACAGAATACAGGGAGAGTCTAGCAAAGATTTTTTTTTTGGTAAAGGAAAGGGAAAGAGAAGAAGCAGATGATAACTCAGTGTTAGGAAACTAAGTGGGTTGGCCTTCTCAAATGTTCTCTCTGTATTAGGTAAAAATGAGCTAATGCACTAGACTGGGAGGAATGTCCCAAATCAAATTTACAGTAGGGGCAGGCAACTGTAAAGACACCAAGTATAACTCCAAAGACACCAGCAAGGTGGGGAAGGTGGGGAACAATACTGAAGCTAGTAGCCTACACTCTTTTACACAGTAAACACTACAGAAATGTTTATCATAGCAGAAGAACAGCAGTGAGCCACAAAATGAAAGCTTTTAAACTGATAAAGGAGCAAGGAGACTCTACAGAATGCTTTTAACTGCAAACAAATCAGTTATATGATACATTCCTTGGCAGGAAATCAGAACAAATAAATAGGTGCTTAAATAGCAATTTAATAATTTCTGTTAATAGATTTTACACAGTGAAACTAGCTATAAAGCTTTTACAAACAGTGTGTAAAAAACTTATTTCTCAGGCCCTGTAAGGCAGACAATTTAGTTTAACCGTACAGATTAGTTAATAGCAATAAAATACAGTAAAAAGTACTCAGCAGGCAATAAAAAGTGCTATATATATAAATTACTAGAAGCAATAACCAGTAAAAATAAGCCAAAAAAAGGATACTTATTGTTATATATCTCAGATCAGAGTTGTAGTCAATGCCCCTCCTCCACTCGGCTCAGTGTGTATAGACCCACTGTTAATATAAGCTGTTGATCACATCATAATTTACATTGAGAAATAATACAATCAAGGGTTCAAAAACAATTGCAGAATTAACCAGTACAAGATTGGCAGTAGATTGCTAAATGTTTTACTGTATCAGGACATAGAGTAGCTTTTGCTATACCGCATAATGAATATTGTACCACACTGTCAACTCTAGTTACACAAAACATTGATCATACCTCTCAACCTTGTAATACAAGATATATAGGCAAAGCCAAAATTAATGGGGAAAAAAGGCCAAAACTAGGGACAAATTTTAAATATTGCTTGTACAATCTTAGAAAGTTGTTGGAATAAAATGTTTTGTTACCATGCATTTTCTGAAGGATATGAAGGCTGAAACTGAAATGGCTGTCATTATTTTATTAATTCAGTCTTCACTGATTTGCCAGAAAACCAAATTTTTTATCAGGAACTTATAAACAAAGACATTGGCAACCTTATAACACAGGACCTCACCCAGTTTGGTTTTGTGAAGGGATGATTTTGTCTCATCAACCTTATTGACTTCTTCAAATCAGTCTCCAGAGCCATGGATGAGGGTAAGATGGTCCACACAGCCTACCTGGACCTCACCAAGGTATTTGACACAATCCCCCACTCTGGAATCATAGATAAACTTACTAAGCTGGGCATTAATCCTTACGTCACTCAACGGGTCGCAAACTGGCTTACTGACAGATCCCACACTGTAAAAGTAGTCGACTCCAAATCCAGCTCCAGACAAGTGACAAGTGGAATACCACAGGGTTCAGTCCTGGCCCCTCTCTTGTTTGGCATCTACTTCTTCAAAGTACAGACCAACACCAAGGGAATCTGGCTAACAAAGTTCACAGATTGTAGAAAGGAACACCAAAAACGAACAACAAAACCCAGCAGTGGAAAACAGGAAATCTAGATGTGTAATATAAAGCACCCTACTCCACAGCAATAGATTCACACTTTATTCACAAAAAACAAGACAGATTGAGCGCTTTCGTCTCCACCCTGGAGACCTCTTCAGAATCAATTATACCAAACAACATAGGAGTATTTATACAATGGCAATGCTATTAAGATAATTGTGTTCAATTAATCAATAAAACAATAATACAATAAAAACAGAATAAAATAATCTTGGAAATAGTATATGTAGTGAGCTGGATGAACCTCCTGCACCTACACTTCCACAAAATTTATACAAAATTTATATCGTGTTGAACATTGCACTTAAACAGCATAAAATTAAGTATGTATAAAGATATATATACACGTGAAATAAAGTAAAATGAAATAAAGTAAATAATGAGATAAATCATGAAATAAAACATGACAATGTCAGAACTGGCTGGGTCATATGTAACTGTTGTTCTAGTTCTTGTATCTTTTACTAGAAGTTAAAATTGGGAATATATTACACCATATATTTCCAAATGTTTGTGTTGATAATTAAGAAGTATATAATATGA
>NW_025053953.1:0-8278 GCF_019279795.1 Protopterus annectens
CAGGAAAAATTTTTGGCATTTATGTACCAAAACATTTGGTTCTGGAAAGGGAAATTTGTGGGGATAAGGGGCACTTAAATGTAGGTTTCCCCATGCATGTGACATCAGTTATAACCCAACCTGACCGCTGGGGGTTATGCATTATGTCAGGGCCCCTGTTCAATGTAACGCGACATAGCATACTGTATGAAAGGATGGGGTGGGGACACAAGGGAACCCCCTGACACATGCATGTAGACAGGTTTTTAAAACACATTGGGGTTTTTGTCCTTTTGAAGTTTCAGCCAGAAACTTGTCCATTGTTGGGCCCAAATCCTCCTTTGCCCAAAACGAGCCAGCCCAACTCAGCACAGATCCTGTGGTGGCCTGCAGAGTGATCCAAGCAGAGACAGGTGACTTTCTGAAAAAGTATTTTTGGGGCCCCTGTTATTTAGATTTTGTTTTCTGCTACTTTATGTTTTCCCATAATGTTTTGCATTTTGTTACTAATTTGCAAATTGTTTAGGCTAAAAAAAAAGGAATTTAAAGCATTTATGTTTTCTGTTTTTCCTTGTCTCTAAAAAACCCTTTTTCCCTTACTGAACTGGTAGTCAGTTTCAGAGTTATCCCGTTTTTTTTTGGTTCCTTTTTTCCTTCCTTTTGAGGGGGGGAAGTTTCTTTAAATGGGGAAGCACTCCCTTTTTTTCCATTTTAGTTTGGAAACAGTAGTCCGGGTTTTTTTTTTTTTGCTAAAAAATTTATTTTCCCTTTCCAGCCCTCCTGTGGTGGCCGAGAGTGATCCAAAAAAATGGGTTTTTCCCCAAAAAAATTTTTTTTTTCCCCTGTTTTGCCCTTTCCTTTTTTTTTGTTTTTCATTTTTAATGTTTTTTTGTTTAATTGTTTTTTTTCTGTAGGTCACACCAAAAGGGCCTTTGCCTTTTTAGCATTTATGGGCTGTTTTTTTTCTGTCCCCCTTTGTTTTCCCCTTCTGAACGGGCCCCGTTTTGGGTTGTGATCCCCGTTTGTTTTTTTGTTTTACTGATCCATTGCCTTATTAGGGAGGTTTTTTTGTTACCAGTGGGAGTGGGGCCAAATTTTTGTGATTTGGGGGTTTTTGGGCCATAGTCCATTGGGGTTTTTTGGGCCCAAATTTCCCGTCCCTTTTAGGTGAAAAAACGGAAAAATTTTCCAGCTTGTACCAACTCAGGAACAGGTGGCCTGGGTAAACCAGGGGAGCTGGGGATTTCACCCCAAAATGATTTTTGTGGCTTTCCCCAGTTTTTATTTAATTTCCCGTTTTTGTCTTTGTGTTTCTGCATTTTACACTGTTTTTTGCATTTTTAAATTACTAATTGTTGCAAAATTTTTGTGGCTCACACTAGTGCCAAATTTTTTTTATTGCATTTACTGTCTGTTTTTTTTTTCCTTAAAACTCTCTTGTTTTCCCCCCTTACTGAACTAGAGTGTAGTTTGGGTTTATCCCCGGGCTTTGAGTTCCTGTTTTGATCCATTGCCTTTTGGGGGGAGGGGTTTTTTTTCCAGTGGGGTTTTTGGGGACCTTTCTGGAGGTGAAGTTTCAGCCAGAAACTGTAGTCCATTGGTTTTCCAATTAGCCTTTATGCTATAAACCCTAAACAGGTTTCCAGTAAACTCAGCACAGATCCTGGTGGCCTGCAGAGTGATCAGCAGCAAGAGCAAAGTGACTTTCTACCAGATATAAGTATTTTGTGGCTTTCCACTGTTATTTAACTGACTCATTGTTTTTTGCTACTTTATGATTTCTGCATTTTACATTTTGCCTTTAAGTTACTAATTGTTGCAAATTTTCTGTAGCTAAAACCTAAAGGCTTAACATTATAGCATTTCTGTCTCTTGCTCTGTAATAAAACATCTTTTTTCCCCTTACTGAACTGAGTCAGTTTCAGAGTTGCTGATCCCTGGCTTGTTTTTACTGATCCATTGCCATTGGAGGAGGAAGTTTCTTTGCTTCCAGTGGGGGGAAGCACTGAGCTTTTGTCTGATTTGGTAGTTTCAGCCAGATAGTGTCCATTGTGTTTGGGCAATTCAGCCTTCAGCTGTTAAACTTGTTGTTTCTATGAGACTGTTGCAACAGAGCGGGGCCGGTTAACAAGGTTCTATTTGGGCCTCTAAATTCCACTCTTCCAATTTTCCTTAAAACACCTTCCTAGCTGTCTGTGATCTAACCAGCATATCCTATAACTGAAAGTTCATCTCTACTTGATTAGTGACTATTTCTATCTGTGTAGATTACTCCTACAGTACTTGCTTGATGCACTCTTATTATGATAGTACAGCCTACTTGGGAGTCCTTTGAAAGTCTCTTTATCTACTACTTTGTATGTGGGATCAGTTGCTAGTGTCCTCTCCAGTAATGGTGAACCTGGGATATTGAGGCAATGTTAAAATGCCTCATGTGACAATTCTCCTTCTCCACAAAATACATGTGAGAGATGCAACTATAAAACTGGCTGAGCTCTCAACATAGGACTGCAAGACCAAACAGGAGGAGAAGGTAACCACACAACTACCCAGTAAAATGGTACCATCAAAATTCAAATCATAAAATACTCACAAGACATACTGAGGCTCTGATCAAAATTTACCAAAACAGCAGAGCCCAAAGCAGACACCAAACAATACATGACAACACATGCAAAACATAGACACAGTTGTCAAACAGTCACAGCCTTGGCCAAACATGCCCGAAAATTGTCATTGGTGATTCCATAGTCAGACACACTGAGTGCTCACCAGACTGAGTGGGTCACAGTGCTGCCGCAGGCTAGAATCACATAAGCAGCACTCAGGTCTCTCAAAAGGTACAGCACTGGGCATTGTCAGCTGGTGTCACCTGAGGCCTCCACTACATGAGGGGCTCTCTGATTATGCCAGGCAGGTATGACCTGACCTTGAGCAGTACCACCTTCACCTAGAATGATGCCTCAATACAGTGATGATGATCGCTAATGGCTAAATTCTTGTCATTCAGGGACAATGTCCTGCCTGGGATGACATGCTGGACACACGCTGTTAGACGGTGCACCTGTCACCCCGGGTTGGATATTGGAAAACTCTTCCCCCCCTGTGCCTAGGCAGGCTAAATTCTACCTACCACCTAGAACACCAGGACTGGTATGTGCTCAATGCCAGAAGTCTCAATCTAAAATGCCCCAGGCCCTTCTCAAATGGAGAACATGTGTCTGTGTGTACAGATGGTTCAAGGCTCCTGAGAAGCACTAACAGGCACCTCAAAATGCTTCATGGACAACACCAAGGGAGGGGTGTCCATTATGGACACCCACACCTGTTGGTGCGCATGTGGAGACCATCCAGGTGCAATAACCAGGCAGATGTCTGCAATTTGGCATGTTACAGGCCCCCTCTCAAACTGAACCTCCCTGGTTCTGCATTGGAGGTAAAGCTAACACCCTCATACTAGGTGACTTCAACACCCTAATATGCTGGGCACTACTCAAGCCCAAAATCTAACCGATTCCTGGGTTCATAACTCATGCCATGGAACAACTAGTCCATCACAGAGGCATCTTGCATCATCCCTGGGATCAATGTTCAACACCAGTATATTAGGTGTCATAACATCGTAGGTCCTTGCATGCAGACCACAGTGACTCTCCATTTCACACTTCACGTGTGTTCCTTTGGCCCCGAGCCAGTGGTGAACATTACTCAAACGCTGTCATTACAATGTTCATCAGGACTGCATGGCAGGCAAACCCAAACAAAGTCTTGTAAAGGGGTCCCGTCTGGTGGACCCAGCCATAAACAATCACAACGGAGTCACTACAGATAGCATCCTTGGGTGACACCTTTGATCATTATGTACGAGCTCAAAACATCCAAGCTGGTCAGATCTGCATGGCCTTCTATACTAAAAACACCCAAAAAGCCTGGGAAAACCAGCCAAAAAATTCCAAAAAAGGGGGTTTCCAAAAACCAGGGACAATGTTAAACACCTACCCCCCGGGGTTCCCCTGGGGTCAACCCAAATCCACGTATCCATTTAACCCCCCAAATTTTCCCCTTTTTCCCCAGGGGTTTCTCCCTGTTTTTCAAACCCGGATCTTTAAAGGCTCCCAAAAACGTTTTACCCGGGCTGTGGACCCCAGCCTAAACCTAAACAGTCCACGGGAAGCCCTTGGGTGCATTTTGTTTTTTGTCAACCCATAACAGGGAGTAAGGACTGTAGGCCCTTTTACCGGGAGGCCCCGATATTTTGTTTGTGGTCTGAAACCCCAAAACATTGCCAACATACTGGCTGGTTCAGTGCAAAATTCTTGGAGATACTTTAGAGGTTGTACAAACATCTGCGGTGAAACTGCCCTCCAAAAAGCATCCATGGGCATGGTGCCCCCCTGGTTTCATTTGGGCCCCCGTTGGGCAGCTGTTTAATCGTCACCCCAGGATTGATGGTGGGGGTGTGGTACCCTGCGTTCCCACCCTGTTTGTTGACAAGCCTTTGCAAAACCATGGGAGGATCATAAAGCCCCTTGCATGGGAAACTTTTGGGCCACCCCGTTTGGTGTCAAACAGATCCTGCCTCTTAAACTTGGTTTACTTTTTCAGTCACCCAAGCATTGTGAGGGCAGTATACAGCCTATCATGGGGTGAAATACCCAGGTACACCATCACTTGTTCCCCATCACGATGGGGGCACCAAGGGGGCCCGGGTGGAGCCATGTCAGACTCAAAACCTGTCGTTTCCCCGGGTATGGTCCTCGGCATCTACTTTTTTGAGCAAGCCCAAGGATGGTGACAAATTTTCAAAAAACCCCTGTCACATCTGCACAGTATCCTCCCGAATCACTGGATAAAGGGCCCGAGCCATGGCCTGAAGTTCGCTGTTTGGGCAAGGTTACCCCACACCCTATTGGGAATCCACTGAGCACAGGTCATCAGAGATCTGGGGACCCCGGTTCATTTGCACTCATGTTGCAAAAGGGTTGGCCCCATCCCCTGCATGGGGTTCCCTCTGTCAAGGGGTCATGCCCCGTACTCATCACCATTAGCCGATTGAGTACATGCCCCTTTAATTTTCTGACCGACATGTGCAGCTTGACCCCCGTTCCTCAGGATGGGTTTAGCTTATGGGACTGGAACCCCAGCTCTATTCAGTCTCATCCCCCAATGACCTGTTGACATATGCCATGTAAAACATTTGTGTTCCCACCTCTCTGCCCTCAGAACCACGGGGAATTTCCCAGAAAGCTTGGAGGACAGATTCACCCCCGGCTCCCTATGCTGTGCACCCCGACTTTGGGGAGCATCTCGGGCCTTGTTCGAGGTTTTAAAATGGATGGGTTGCAGATATCCCCAGGGTTACTTCAGGGCACTGTTTACAGAGGGACAGCTGATCTTTTATTCAAAATTGGAGCCACATAACTATGGCTGGCTTTAAAAAGCCCGGGCAGATGCCCAAAGCCTATGCCTGCATATCCCCGGCTGCATGCATTTTTGGCCCCGATGGGTATGCTGGGGGTTAACTATGTTATGGACATATTGTGGGTCTCCATGGGAAAAAGTCACATTTTCTCCTGTTGTGTGTGTTTCATTGTACGTTTGACATGTTTCATACATCATGGACTTTGGGATGGTATCACAGCTGTCACAGGCAAACAATACAGTATGTGTCCCAGTCAACACTGCTACACCCTGTAGTGGGAGCATTCCACAGACATGGGTCCACCTTCCATTAGTGTAGTGCACCGCGCCAGTGTTATGCATGTGGTACATCACAGGCTTGCATGTGTCATGTGTGCAGTCCATGCACACATCAGACAATCACATGTATGACATATCCAGGCGTTTGTTCATTGTGGTACAGCAGCAGTCATGTGTCACAGCTGTGTCAGGCCATGGTATGTGTGAGCTGTCCATGTATACTGATATAGGTGGACTACATCACACATGTTGGATCATTGTTAGTACATGTGTACTCTGCACAACTGGTGTACACTGCTATACAGACCTGTGGACATATGTCACATGCTGTTGTTGGACCGTGAGGCTTACTGCTGCACTGATGACATGGTGCTGGCATGACAGCTACAGCGTTCACTGAAGTGTGTACATGTTTTACCTGCACCCGTGACACCTGTGATGTCATCTGTGTGTGTACGAGTAACTGCATGTGTGACCACCCTGTGCGTGTGGCCAGGTTTACCTTACTGTGACCTGCTGTGTGTACACTCTGTCTGCATGCTGGATGGCACATAGCAAATGCTAAGTGTGTGAGCATGCCCAGTAAGCAGTTATGTAGATGGACATACAGTACATTGCACACTGCGCCCTTCTGTGATTATACTCCGTGTGCATGCATGCTTCCCCTTTGCAACTGCTAAGTGTGTGAGCATGCCCAGTTTGCTCTTGTGTAAGTGGACACACAGTACATTCCACACTCTGCCCTTCGATTACCCTAGTGTATGCCTTGTGTACACTCCTCTGCAGTATGGTGGTAAATGCTGTGTGTGAGCATGCCCAGTAAGCAGTTGTGTAGATGGACAACAGTACATTGCAACTGCCCTTCTGTGATTATACCGTGTGTTGTTTCCCTGCAACTGCTGGTGTGAGCATGCCCAGTTTGCTGTTGTGTATGGACACAGTACATTCTGCCTCTGTCATGATTACACTCCATGTGATGCCTTCTTGTGTACTGTCTGCACACTAGCATGCTGTGTGTGAGCATGCCCAGTAAGCAGTTGTGTAGATGGACACACAGTACATTGCACACTGCCCTTCTGTGATTATACCCATGTGCATGTATGTTTGTAACGCTAAGTGTGTGAGCATGCCAGTTTGTGTGTGTGTAGGACACAGTACGTTCCACACTCTGCCCTTTCATGATTACACTCCATGTGTATGCATGTTTGCACTTTGCAAATGCTAAGTGTGTGAGCATGCCATGCCATTCATGGACACACAGTACATTGCACGCTGATACTAGGCGTGTAGCCATGGCCATTGACATCCTGCATAGCCATGGTGCCATCCAGGCGTTATATATAGTTGCTATGCCACAATGGATGCCTGCATCAAACACATGGTTACTCTCTCAGTGTACTGCCTGTGGTGCATCCTGTATCCATTGTGTGTGTGTGTGTGTTAGTATTCTGCAGACTGCCGTGTTACTGTCGTCCACCTTGGGATAGTAACATGCTTTGACTGCTCACTCTGTATTCATTCTATCGCATCCTTCCTTTGCGGATGATGTCACCCGCCTAGAAGTATGCCTCTGACAGTGCTGTGCTCAGTAATCTCGGTAGCGCATTCTGTAAATGCATCATGCTGTAGTGTGTTCATGTAGTTAGGTGTAGGTTCAACTCCCGGCCCTTCCAAGTGTGTGTGTGTGCATGTGTGTGTGTGTGTTTCCAGCTGCCTCTGGAGACAGTAATGCTTTTAGACGCTTCACAACACATACATCTGCTATCAGCGTCTATTCCTTTGTGGATGATGTCACCCACCTACACGTATGCCTCTGACAGTGCTGTGCTCAGTAATCTCGGTAGCGCGTTCTGTAAATGCATCATGCTGTAGTGTGTTCATGTAGGTAGGTGTAGGTTCAACTCCTGGCCCTTCCAAAAGTGTGTGTGTGTGTGTGTTTCCAGCTGCCTCTGGAGACAGTGGTGCTTTTAGATGCCTCACAACACATACATTTGCTATCAGCGTCTATTCCTTTGCAGATGATGTCACCCACCTAGAAGTATGCCTCTGACAGTGCTGTGCTCAGTAATCTCGGTAGCGCGTTCTGTAAATGCATCATGCTGTAGTGTGTTCATGTAGGTAGGTGTAGGTTTAACTCCCAGCCCTTCCAACTTTGTGTGTGTGTTTCCAGCTGTCTCTGGAGACAGTAATGCTTTTAGATGCCTCACAACACATACATTTGCTATCAGCGTCTATTCCTTTGAGGATGATGTCACCCACCTAGACATATGCCTCTAACAGTGCTGTGTTCAGTAATCTGAGTAGCGCATTCTGTAATTGTGTCACACTGTTGTGTGATAGGGTAGGTAGGTGTAAGGTCAATTCCCATGCCTGCCAGATGTGTGTGTGTGTCTATGCTCCCAGCCGCATGGGTTCGTAGGTTATGGTTTTAGGCGCACACACATATATCCTGCTGACATCTCTGTGTTTGCAGATGTTGAGCGCACCTAGTGGACTGCCTGTGTGCTGTGGTTAGCGACTGGCGTGTTCTTCGTCATGCTGTGGTGTGATAGGGTAGTGTGTAGGTTCACTCCGGCCTTCATGTGTTGTTGTTCCTCTT
>NW_025053954.1:0-11189 GCF_019279795.1 Protopterus annectens
TGTTAACAAATGTCAACTAAATAAATAATAAATAATAAAAACTTTTGGGGACAACTGGGACATCATCAGGAATGGAAATGGATACTCGAGACATGCTCTTCTGTGAACATAAGTCAGGGTTCTTCTTTGAGATACTAGAATCTGTATTACAGGTACGATGCAAGGCAATATCATTTCTGATAGCAGGAGTGGAGATACCGTCACGTTTCTCACTGCATTCTATACCCACAGGATTCCACTAATTGGGATCTCAGCTTGCACGCATACCTCTCACTTGACCAATTTGATCAAAGCCTTTCGCTGCTTGCATCCTCACTGTCTCTCCTTTTAATGGACGAAGAAATCTGCTCATTTTATCATAGCTACACTTCTGAGAAGAATAATTCTTAAAAAGTTGGGATTTGATTGCTTTGTTGTTTTAGCATTAGGCACCAACAAACTAGCACTGATTAGCAAGGTTGCCCTGGTTTGCCTAGATAGAAGTCTCTGAGCAGTTTTGTCACCAGGTATATTTCTGAGATTAAGCAAGTTCAAGAAGATATCGGCATTGTCACACTTTGATCTCTCTAGTAATTGCTTTTCACTCTGTACTGCACTTTCAGCAAGTCTATTTGACTGTGGGTGTTCAGGACTACTACTAACATGAATAAAGTTCCACTCTTTTGCAACTCTCTGAAACAATCAGATTGGTAAACTGAGAACCATTGTAACTGAAATAAGTTTTTTGTGGACTACCATGGACTGAGAAAATGACCTTTTCATCTTAGTAAATATAGCAGCACTGGATGTTAGGTTAGGTACATTAGTAAGAAGTGAAGAACTGACCTCAACTTCACCTAGTTCTACATTAACAAGGGGTGAAGGTATATAACTCTTTAGCATCATCACCTCAGACCTGCTTTAAACATAATAAAGGCATCATCCAAAAATCTGGTATATTGCATTTCCCTCGATTATTTGGTTATCCAACCCAAAATTCACAAAAACCTGCACAACCCTCCCTATGAGAGCTTGAGTCAATGCCAAGTCTTCCATTACGTAAAGTGCATGTGCTAAGCATGTTGATTCCCTTTTGAAACAGTATGTGGTTATGGAGGAACAGATTTGTAAAATTGATCTCAAAACCAGTTTGAATAAGAGGCTATCAACACTAAGTAATGTTGATTGTTCCACTCAAATACATCAGTTGCAACTGTTAGACCAAGGTAGTTCAAGAATTTGAAAGCTTAGCTGAAGTGGATCCTTTTTGGAAATGCAGCTTAGTACTGTTGTACACTGAACAAGAAGAACGCACTTTATCAATGTCTTACAATAGAGAAGCGCCAAAATACAAGTCCCTCTTTGTCCTTCTTTTGGTTAAATCAGAACCTGGGGTGGCCATGATGCAAAATCTGGAATGCATTCACTTTACCTTAAGGAAGTAGGAACACTAACTTTGTGACCTTTTGAAAGTGATATCATCTTCCATCAGCATCTTATCTCTGTAGCCGGAAAGTAAGGCTGTACTTCTGACGGTACACATGATTACTCTGACAGCCATCCTACACTGATATGAAGTGTTTGAGCTTTTGCAAAATTGGATCAGTCTTAGTATGATCTCTCAGCTCATCAAGTCTCATGGTAGAAAATTATGCACTTCCATAACATCAAAGTCAAAATTCCCAAGCTGTTTAAGTGAGGTATTTCTGGGCAATCAGGATAAGGTATCAACCAGATAAAGATGTCTGCCTTTTGTATAGACCATTTTTGAAATTATACTTTTTGCAATTTGAGCATCATTCTTTGTAGTCTCACTGGAGCTGAATGCATAAGCTTCTTTAAAATAGTGACTAGAGGCTGACAGCCAGTTTCTATCTGGATAGCTTGGCCATAAAAATAATCATGGAACTTCAAACATACAAACACAATTGCCAAAAGTTTCTTCTCAATTTGAACATATTCATCTAATTTGGGTAAGAGTTCTAGATGCATGAGTCAGTTCTGACCTCTTGAAGAATAACTGCACCAAGACCAAACTTTAAGCCATCACAGGAAATAACTATTGGCTTGTGGACATCACAGTACCTTAATGTAGGTGGTTTGGCAATTTGCTGTGTGAGGTTATCAAACATTCTCTGGAATTATTCTAACCATGCCCAGGCAACAGTTTTGCATGTCAGTTCTCTTAAAGGCACTAATAACTCACTAAAGTCAGGGATAAATTTACCTATATAGTTAACCATATCAAGAAAACACTTTAGAGCTTGGACATTGTCTGGAGCTGGCATCTAAAGAATGGCTGCTTGTTTAGAAGGGTCTGATCATATGCCTGTACTGGTAAACAAATGACTTATATCAGTAACATCTGGTAGTGTAAATTTGCATTTCAGAGGACTGAGCTTTAAATTTACTTCATTTACTCTGTCCAGAACTTTCCTAAGTTGCTGCCATGCTCTGCTTCACCATTTCCTCCAACCAGTAAATCATCAACTATTAGATGGGTAGCCTATGAAAACATTTGCTCCATTGCACGCTGAAGGCGACTTCACTGGTAAGAATTTATTCCAAAAGGTATCCTAGGAATCTGCTTAAGCTACCAAGGGAACTTACTGAAGTAGTCAGTAGTGAAGATTTGTGATCAAACATTACTTGCCAAAATGAATTCTGCAGCTAAGACAGAAAAAATGGCATTTGGCATGAAGGTGGCAATATCCTCGACTGTATGCATAGGATGATGAGGCCTTTTTTAATACCTTTGCTCAAGTCTCGTGGGTCAATGCATATCCTGATTTCATCTGAATTTGTCTTATGAGCAGCTACCATGGAAGATACTCACTCGGTTCTGTGACTGGACAAATCACACCTTGCTGCACTATTTTGTCTAACTGGACCTTGACTTTCTCCTGCATAACTATTGGAACTCTCCTTGCTGGTCTGACCACTGGACTGCCTTCCGGGACTACTTTTATAGAGTACACAACTGGACGTTTGCCTAGCTTGTTGTCAAAAACTTCAGCATACACTGAGAAAATAGTATCACTGAAGCTAGAACTTGGACATATGATTACATGATGGACTTCTTTGGTAAAAGAAAGCATTGTGATTCTCAAACTGTCTTGGAGACCCAATAATGACTGCACAGGTTTTCTGACTACATAAAATTGCAAGCTGTAACTTTTCCGAGCCATATAGCATGAAAGCACTACTGAGCCTTCGATTTGAATCTCTTCACCTCCATAACCAATAAGCTTTGCACAATTGGTCAAATTAAGTTGTTCACCAGCCCTCGCGTTAGCAAATCTTTCTGCTGCCATTATATTACACTTTGAACATAGCTTCATAGGTTCATAGGTTCATACTAGGCTATCTGCCCTAGGGCATTTATAAGCCTAGCCAGAATGTGTTTGGCTTTCGCCACCCATTTTAAATTTATTTTGCTATGCCCTTTTTTGAGGTTAGTATACTGTGCCTCTGTCTAACAGTGACACAGAAGTGTACCCGGGTAAACCCTCACGTCTCCCATCCACTCATCAAGATTCCTCTTGAAGAGAGTCAATGAGGGACTCTGCCTAACCTGGACTGGGATTTTATTCCAGTGAAGAACCTCTGGGTTATGAATCTGTCCCTCCAGCATGTCCTATTTATTTCATTGCTGAGGTTCAAGTCTCAGCCGCGTGGCTTTCGATGGGATTTGGATTTTCTGAGCTGCAGCATGTCCATTAATTCCGGGTTGGACATGGCTTTATCACCGTCAGGCACTAGATCGCCTCTGAACAGGCGGTATGCCACTGAGTAGAGCTGGAGTTTCTTTAACCCGGGCAGCATATGGCATCTGTTTGAGCCGCTTTGATCCTCTTGTTGAGGAGGTACTTTTTGGGGTCTTTCAGTTGCTGCAGGTGTCCTGGAAGAGTACATCCCAAAAGGGGCATTGTACTCAATTATGGGCCTGATGAGGGATGAGTAAAGAGCACGATGACCTCCCTGATCTAGATGTGAATCCACTTCATGATTAGGTGGGCTATATAAAATGTTTTTCTAACCACTTTGGCCACGTGGTTGTCAAATGAAGAAGATTACTATCAACTTGGGTCCAGACCAGGTCCCTTAATTACTTCTTCTGTACTTAATGGATTTCCACCTATGTGGTAATTTGTGTGGCAATTTTTGTTTTTGCCAAAGGGATGACTATACGCACTTTTTTTGGCATTTAGCTTGAGCCATGGCTCTGGCACCAGTTGTCTGTTTCTATGAGGCTCTTTTGGAGGATGCTTGTGTCGGCTGGAGAGTCGATTATGGCGCCCAGTTGCAGTCATCCTGGTGAACTTGGTCAGCCACAGTCCTTCCGTGTTGGCCTATTACCTCAGAGAAATATATACCTAACGGTTAAGAGAGGTCCCAGGACTGAGCCTTGTGGGACACCACTTGTAACTGGTTTGGAGTGACATGGCTCCAGCAATTCTAACCATGTTAAGGTTCTGTCCTTGAGCCAGTTTGCACGAAAATCCATCTAGTGACATAGGGGTTTATGTTTAAGCTGGTGAGCCTATCTATAATGCCCGAGTGGGGTATTGTAACTTCGAAGGCTTTTATGCGAGGTCCAGGTAGGCTGTGTGGACCACCTTCCCTCGTCAATGGCCTTGGTGACTGTTTCAAAGAAATCAACCAGGTTTAAGAGGCAGGATCTGCCTATAACAAGCCGAACTGGGTAGGATCCAGTGTTTGTAGGTCCCCAATATCTTTATTTGTGAGGTCCATGATGATCCTTTCCATAGCTTGCAGACCAAGCTAGTCAGGCTTATGGGCGATAGTTTCCAGGATCCGTTTGAGGCACCACCTTTATGGAGAGGGACCACTTTTATGTTTGGGTTTAGCTCTTCTTTGGAGTTCATGTAGGACGCAGCCCGGTAAACTCCATCTGGTCCCATTGATGCTGTGTTTTTGCTTTGGAGAGGGCGGCTCTTACCTGAGCATCTGAGATGTCAGGGGCAGCACTCTGCTGGGATAGATATGTTGCCCGCTTTTGGTGCAGGAGAGGGGAGAAGTTTGCGCTGAACCTGCTCAGCTAGGATGTTGGCAATGTCTGTTAAGGTTCGGTGTATATTTTTTGTCATTTTGGACTAATTCTGAGCATATCTGGGAATTACCACCCAGGTTCCTAACATAACTAAAGAAAGCCTTGTGATTATCCTTAGTGTCCTGTGCAATTTTTTCTCTCGGCTGGCCTTAGACAATTTTTATGTGTGCCCGTAGTTTTTTGCTAATACTGATCTGTGTGATGCCTTCCCTTTTTTCAGGATTTTGCTTTATTATTTAGTAGCTTCCTCCTTCTATTGTATAGTTTGTTTATGGCTGGGGTCCACCAGACAGGACGTCTGCCTTTGGAGGTTGATTGGGTCTTGGTTTTATTCTTGGGATCGCGCATGGTCCATGCATTCCCTGAAGGTGTTCATAGAATGCGTTTATAAAGGATTCTGCGGTCTGGGCGTATTTTCCACAGGCCCGGGAAGCTTTGAAGGATTCCACCTCAGTTTTGAGGAGTGTAAAATTTGCTTTGAGAAGTTTCTTCACTGTGGTTTTCTGGGCAGGGGTGGGGTCGGGATGAATATCCAGTGAGATTAGTTTATGGTCTGATCTACTAAGTGGGGATACACTTCTGGTCTGGAGCATAGAGTCCCCATGTTGGTGATGATCCGGGTCCAGTATGTTTTCCCCTCTTGTGGGAGTGTGTAACAAGTTGTTCCATAGCATTTGAGTTTATAAATTCTAGGAACCTTTGGGCGTGGGGTGTTGGTTAGCTAGAGTAATGCTCCCAGTCTATGTTTGGGTAGTTGAAGTGCGCTTTGTCAATGATAATGGTGTTTGGAGAGACCTTCATATTTTCCAGTGTTCTCAGGAAGGCCGAGTGGGGTTCCTGGGTTTGGGAGGAGTGGTCTGTAGGCTACTATAAAACTGGAAGGCAGTTTTACCCACTGTTGGTTGCATGGATAGTCTCTGATGCTTCATGCTTTGCCACCAACCTGGAGGTGTGGGTGTCTTTGATGAATGCTCGATACTCCCCCTCCTTTTGTGGTTTGGTCCAAGTTTTGGGGCGAAAAGCATGGTGTGAGGTATAACCCTGAAGGCGAGTGCTGGGGTTCTCAAGGGCCCTGAACCCAGGTTTCTGTTACTGCACAGATATCGATGTTCTCCATGCTAAGGAGAGTTTCGAAAAGTGCTGGCATCTTGAGGTTTAGGACTTCTGGCGTTGAGTAGCATTACTCTTAGTTTCTTATTCCTTGTGTTACCTATGGAGGTGGGTTTGTCTTTTGAGCCTTGCCTAAAAAGGCACTATGGGGGTATATAAAAGCCTTTGCCAATATCGAAGCCCAGGGTGACAGGTGTGCAGGCAGTCTGAGCGAGCTTGTCATTGGCTTGTCGGCATATCATCCCAAGCTGACAGGCATTTGATCCCCTTTTGAATGACACCAGTACTTAAGCCAATTGTTGAAATTGATCATCTTAATCTTCATATTGTGGCATCAGGGGCATTCTTGGTGAGGGTAAGATGCTACTCAAGGTCAGGGCTCATACGGCCTGGGCTACATGCTCAGAGAGCTCCTTTATGTCTCTCTTTTCAGCGCCTGTAGTCAGGAGGTGCGTCTCAGGTCATTCACACCAGCATGGACAATGACTGAGTCATATTTGTACTTCCTGGCTTTTCCTTGGAGTGACCTGAGTGCTTGTGTAGTAACGTGGCGGATCCTAGCACCTGACAGGCTGCTCACCGTGACCTCTCCTTGTTCAGCCTGGTGAGCCGGGAACGTCCAGTGTGCCTGATTTACAGAGTCACCTATTACAAGTGTATCAGGTGTGTTATTTAGTCTTAAGGAGCTGTGGGACTGTTTGGCACACTGGCTTTTGTGAGATATGTGTTGCACGTGTTTTGTTTTGGGGTAGCAGCTGCTTGGTGTGTCTGCTTTTGGAGGTCTCTGCTGCTTTGGCAGATCTTTATTTAGAGCCTCCGAGTATGTTTTTAATGTGATTATGTGTTTGGTTTGCTGTCGTGGTAGGTCTATGTGAGACTGGAATTGTAGTGAGTGTGGTTTCCTTCTCCTCCTGACTGGTTATGCCAGTGGCCGAGTTGAGAGAGCTTGGCCTCCAGTTTGGCTATATGATTGCATCTCACATGTGTTGGAATTTGTTGGGAGGAGGAGGTTGTCTGTGTACGCCCATGAGGCAGTTGTAACATTGCCTCAAAATTCCTATATTATTCACCAGCTGGACCGGAGAGGAGAGACAACTGACCTTTGGACATGCTAGAATAATATTATTAAATTCCTTAATAATTGAAAACCAGAACCCAGTGGGGAGTGAGGGTGTAGTGCTTTTAATTTTTGAGTGCTGACTTATATAATTGCTTTAGTGAGCAAGTGCCAGGTAACTTAAGTGCAATGTGTTACAGGTAACTTAAATGCAAAAAGCATTGACAAACAGTAACTTTCTTTCAAGTGAAACAAAGGAAATAAGTACAGTAAGCAATGCAGATATTACTAGTGATCCACAGAAGCGCTTGAAAAGCCGCGTAATAGGGGTGGAATTAGCGTTCCAGGGAAGCCGCTCCGAATAAGCAAACAAACAACAAGCATATAAACGAAAGCTATATCAGCAGGCTCTGGATCTAGTCTATGCTTACAGCAACACAAGGTGTACCAATTTCAGTAAGATACAGTTCAGTATTCAGGCACTATAAACTTTAACCAGAAATTGTCCAGCTCAGAAGGGCAGAGTCCAGCCTCTTCCTCCCACAAGAGTGCAGACCACAAACCTTCTTAATGCCGAAATAACTGGCCCTGAAGCTCATGTGCATAAACCAGAACTAATACACTTTAAGAATAACAGACACTGGGCTCTCAATCATTCAGTTCCCAACTTGAGAAGGATGAAAGCTACCTGTCCTGCCACCACAGTGCATGCCACAAACCTTCCTAATGTAAAACAACTGGTCTGAAGCCCAAGTGCTTAATCCAAAAGACTTAGAAATGACAGCTAACCTTAATCAAGTTACTACCAAGAAGCCACAATTGAATACTTTAAATGACTGTAAACTCAAAATACCAAATTTCATTTGACTGAGACCACAATACTTAATTTTCAAAAGTACTGAAAACTCATTTAACCGATTCTCATTATATTCAAAGCTTACAATATTGAATTTCAAAATAGTGAATTTTAAGCCATATACATTATGTGTTTCCCTTCACCTGTGACTTGCTTGTGATACAAAAACATTACTGTAACTTGCAGTGCCAACTGTCAGAATAACAATAGTAACATAGAAAGTAGTGATGTAGTGTTTATAAATGTAGATATGTGTCTTTACATTTTTATTGGAAGTATCTAAAGTTACATGGCAGATGTTTTGTGCATGCCAGGCAATATTGGCAGTATGTACAGTACTGTAAGGTAAAAGGTAAATGTAGTACAATCCTAGAGTTAGTATATATAGTTGGGAAGGTGTGTGGAGTGCAGGGCTCCACATTGGAGGGTGCGAGAGGCATAGCCCTGCACCTAGTTTGGTTTTATATTGTCCGGTCAAGATAAAACAGACAAGCAGTTACGGGTTCAGTTCAAACAGCTTT
Organism: Protopterus annectens; assembly: GCF_019279795.1. Classification (NCBI taxonomy): domain Eukaryota; kingdom Metazoa; phylum Chordata; order Ceratodontiformes; family Protopteridae; genus Protopterus; species Protopterus annectens. The sequence goes on from NW_025053954.1 coordinate 8,598, forward strand.
ATTACACACAAACACATCATAAATGAGGCTTTGTAACTTAAACTTAAATAAACTTATAAACAGACTGACTACCACATTCATACATGTTAGCACTCTAGCTGTTCTCTCAAAATGGCACTGCTGCCTGTACGTGCTCACTATTTATATGCACGTGCTTACATCTGGAAATGCTTCTTAAAAGTACATACACACACGATGTTCTACATCCTCCTTCTTTGAGAAATAGATCATACATCAAATGACAGTATTCAATGACATGCAATTTACAGAAATGATCTTTTAACATGCAGTTATACAGAACTAATTCTTTCACATGCACTCATACAAAATTAGATACATATAAACAATCATGTCCAGGTTGCTCTGTATTTTTATACAATGTCTAGAAATATGACTTGATCATGTAACATAAATGTCAGAACTGGATCTAGCTACGGGGACTGTCTTCAAGGAAGGAATGATCCTCCATCCTGGCAACCCATCTGCTCCCACCCCATTCCCTAATAATACTCCACTTGAAACTGCTACCCTGCTCAACAATTACTTCATTGATACCATCCAAAAACTAACACACACAAATCACAACTTTAACCCTTCTCCAACCGCCCCTACTTCAACAAACAACACCCTCTTCTCGCTGAAACCCATCTCCACAGCCTATATTAAATCTCTCCTGCTTAAACATAAACCTTGTTCTCCCTCTGCAGATCACCTACCACCTGTCTTTCTCAAACTTGCTGCATAATCCATTGCCTACCCCATATCCCTGCTCATAAATAGATCCATTGAAGAAGCCACTGTCCCCAACATCTGAAAAGCCTTTTACACCATCCCACTGCATAAAGGAGGAAATTCTACCAACCCATCAAACTACATACCCATAGCCATACGTTTCTCTCTATCAAAAATACTTGAAAAGTGCATCCATACTCAATTACTTCATTTTCTCCTTCAAGAAAACCTACTGTCTCACACCCAGCATGGATTCAGACCAAACCACAGTACTTCTACCACACGGTTGGCTTTTACCCACACAGTAGGAGAAGCCAGAGACAACAACAAACTTGTATCCTGTTTTTTCCTCCACCTTTCCAAAGCTTTTGACACAGTTTCCCATCCCTTACTCCTCTCTAAACTCAAAGACCTAAATCTTTCCACTTCTTCTCTCTCCTGGTTTACCAGCTATCTTTCCAACAGGCAGCAATCTGTCAGATGGCCCACTTCCTGCTCCTCCTTTCTACCCATAACATTTGGTGTCCCCCAAGGATCCACCCTAGACCCCCTCTTGTTCAATATCTTCTTAAATGACCTCCATATGTTTTGTAAACAGTGCTCCCTAATTCAACACACCAACAATTCTACACTTATTTCTGTCTCTGACAACTTATCTGACCTCCATAAACAAACCCAAAAATCCTTCCTGTCCATTTAAACATGGCTCACCAAAAATCAGCTCATCTTAAATCCAAAAAAAACTAAACTCCTACTATTCTTTCCCCAACCTCTCTCTCACCATAAATCGCCCCTTGCCATCACATCTCTTAACAAGACCCCCATCCTAGCTGAACCCCACACTAAGCTCTTAGGCACAATTATCGATGATGAACTTAAATTCAATCTCCATATTCAGCAAAATATTAAAAGAAAACAACAAAAACTTAGCTTACTTTACCAAAATAATACATTTCATAACTCTGAAGGTAGAGTCCCCATAGCTCAGTCTCTGCTCCTTCCCTCTCTTCTCTCTGCAGCCCCTATTCTCACCTCCATTCACTCCACATATCTTTCCAAACTCCAACAAATTTATCATAAAGTAGCCATATTTCCCACTAACTCTCCACACAACATACACCACTGCCTGGCACTCAACTCTCTTAAATGGCTAGAATTCCCCCAACAACTCCAAATGTCTCAATTTCAAATCATAAACTATGTTATATAAAAAACGACATCCTGCCTCTCTCTCTGTCTTTCTCCTCCCTAGTTTCCTATTATACCCCAAACCACACTCTCCATACATCAAATCCACAACTCCTTGACATTTATAAACCCAACAAACCTTTTGAAAAACTACTTTACAAATGTAGCATAGCCCAAGCATGGAACAAACTCCCCTGACATATAAGAACCATCTCCTATCATAAGCACTTCAAAAAAGAGTTAAGACTACATTTACTTAGCATAAAGTCTTGTCCCTGTTATGACCCTACCTAACCCATTACACCTCTTCATCCCCCCCAAGCCAGTAATAAACTACACTCAACTAGGTGACATAGGTGTATCTCATACCTAGGTCTATGTTAACTCATTTGCTTTTGAGGTATGTTTTCATTTCCATTTTTTACTTGCCTGATACAAAAAAAATAAAATCAGCTATATGTGTTTTTATTTTGTTCACTTTTTTTTCTGTACATCTCATTTACCTGTAATTGTATTACTACTTGTATTTGAACTGTGTTTTTTATTAATTGTTAACTATGTTAAAATTGTTCTTGGTGTCTGTAAAATATCTAGAGCTTTTCTCCTCGGGTCTCCACTGAAAATGGGCCACTGGCTCAGTTGGACAACTCAAATTAAAAAATAAAAAAAAAA
>NW_025053955.1:0-4161 GCF_019279795.1 Protopterus annectens
GCCCGTTTTTTAAATTTCTGTTATAATTTTTAAAATTTATTTTTTCCTCTGTTTTTTTATTTATAATAGATTTTTTGATGTTGACTGAATACTTATTTCTGTGTTTTTCTTATAACTTATACTGTTTAAATTTTTGAATTGATGTTGACTGAATACTTATTTCTGCTGTTTTACTTATAACTTATCTGTTATAATTTTTGAATTGATGTTGACTGAAAATTTTCTGCTGTTTTTCTTTTTATACTGTTTTTTTTAATTGATGTTGCCCGAAACTTTTTCTGCTGTTTTTCTTTTCCTGTTATAATTTTTTAAAATTTATGTTGACTGTATTTTTTGCTGTTTTACCAATGTTTTAAAATTTTTGAAATTTATTTTCCCGAAATTTTTACTGCTGTTTTTTTAAATTATACTGTTATAATTTTTAATTATGTTGTCTGAAACTTATTTCTGCTGCTTATAACTTATCTGTTATAGAAAGAATTGATGTTGACTGAATACCTGCTTTTTTTAACTTTTGTTATAGATTTATAATTGATGTTCCCGTACTTATTTTTCTGTTTTTTATAATTATCTGTTTATATTTATGAATTGATGTTGACTGAATACTTATTTACTGCTGTTTTACTTATAATTTACTGTTATAGAAAGAAATTTATTTTACTGAATACTTTTTCTGTTTTTTTAATTTAAATTTATAATTGATGTTTGTTTTTTTTCCTTTTTTTTATTTTACTGTTTTGTTTTTAATTGATGTTGACTGAATACTTTTTTGCTGTTTTACTTATAACTTATACTGTTATAGAAAGAATTGATGTTGACTGAAACTTATTTACTGCTGTTTTACTTATAACTTATTGTTATGTTTTTGAAATTTTACTTATGTACTGCCGTTTTACTCTATAACTTCATACTGCAGATTTATGAACTGATGTTGTACTGTACCTATTTACTGGTTGCTCACTTATAACTTATACTGTTATACATTTAAATTGAAAGGTAATCGAATACTACTAATGTTTTATAACTTATATATACTGTTACAGATTTATGAATGGATGTTGTACTGAACAATTTATTTACTGCTGTTTTACTTATAACTTTATAATGTTATAGATTTCATGAATGATGTTGCACTACTTATTTACCGTTGTTTACTTCTATAATCTATACTGTTGCTAGATTTAGAATTGATGTTGCAATTAAATACTTATTTACTGTCAGTTTTAATGAGTAACTTATACTGTTATAGGATTTCCATAGAATTGATGTTGCAATTTAATACTTATTTACTGTTGTTTACTTATAACTTATACTGTTATATTTATGAATTGATGCTTGCAATTGAATAATTTATTTACTGTTGTTTTACTTATAACTTATAATGTTATAGATTTATGAATTGATGTTGCACTGAATACTTATTTTTACTGCTGTTTTACTTTATAACCTCGCGCCTCGTTATACATTTATAAATTGGTGTTGCACTGAATACTTATTTACTGCTGTTTTACTTATAACTTATACTGTTATAGATTTATGAATTGATGTTGCACTGAATACTTATTTACTGCTGTTTTACTTATAACTTATAATGTTATAGATTTATGAATTGATGTTGCACTGAATACTTATTTACTGCTGTTTTACTTATAACTTTACATTTATGAATTGATGTTGCACTGAATACTTATTTGTTGCTGTTTTACTTATAACTTATACTGTTATACATTTATGAATGGATGTTGCACTGAATACTTATTTACTGCTGTTTTACTTATAACTTATACTGTTATACATTTATGAATTGATGTTGTACTGAATACTTATTTGCTGCTGTTTTACTTATAACTTATAGAAAATTTTTGAATTGATGTTGACTGAATCTTATTTACTGCTGTTTTATTATAACTTATACTGTTATAGATTTATGAATTGATGTTTTACTGAATATTATTTACTGCTGTTTTACTTATAACTTATACTGTTTAATTTTTAATTGATGTTTTACTTATTTACTGCTGTTTTATTATAAATTATATGTTATAATTTATGAATTGATGTTTTGAAACTTTTTTTCTGTTTTACTTATAACTTATACTTTTTAGATTTATGAATTATGTTGCCCGAATACTTATTTACTGCTGTTTTACTTATAACTTATACTGTTTTGATTTATGAATTGATGTTGACTTATTTGCTGCTGTTTAACTTATAACTGATACTGTTATAGATTTACGATTTGATGTAGCACTGAATACATATTTACTGCTGTTTTACTTATAACATATACTGTTATAATTTTTAATTGATGTTTACTGAATACTTATTTACTGCTGTTTTACTTATAATTTTCTTTTTAAATTTATGAATTGATGTTGCACTGAATACTTATTTACTGCTTTTTACTTTTAAATTATACTGTTATTTGAATTTATGTTGTAATACTTATTTACTGCTGTTTTTCTTTTTTATTTTTTATATGATTTGCTGAATACTTATTTATGTTTTTACTTATAACTTATACTGTTATAGATTTATGAATGGCTGTTGCACTGAATACTGATTTACTCCTGTTTTACTTATAACTTATAGCGAATTACATTTATGAATTGATGTTGCACTGAATACTTATTTACTGCTGTTTTACTTATAACTTATACTGTTATAGATTTATGAATTGATGTTGTACTGAATACTTATTTACTGCTGTTTTACTTATAACTTATACTGTTATAGATTTATGAATTGATGTTGTACTGAATACTTATTTACTGCTGTTTTACTTATAACTTATACTGTTATACATTTATGAATTGATGTTGTACTGAATACTTATTTACTGCTGTTTTACTTATAACTTATACTGTTATAGATTTATGAATTGATGTTGCACTGAATACTTATTTACTGCTGTTTTGCTTATAACTTATACTTTTATACATTTATGTTATTTTACTGTTTATTTTCTCTTTTTTTATAAATTATACTGTTATGATTTTGAATTATTTACTGTTTTTTTTTTTTTATTATAACTTATTTTTTTAGTTTTTTTGTTTTACTGAATATTATTTTGCTGTTTTACTTAAACTTATACTTTATAATTTTTAAATGTTGATGAAATTTTTACTGCTGTTTTACTTTAAAATTATTTTATAATTTTTAATTATGTTTTGAATATTTTTGGTAAACCCCTTTAACTTTTTTTGTGTTTTAAATTTTCATGAAATTTTACCTTTTTTTTAACAAAAAGTTAAGATTTAAATAATTTACCATTTTTTACCTTTTTTTTTTACATTTTATGACTAAACTTAATTTTTTAAATAACCTTTTGATTTAATTTTTACTTTTCTTTTTTTTTACTTATAATTAAATCCAAATTTTTTTGTTTTCTTAAAAACTAACACAATTTATTTATAAATTATTATTTTTGTTAATAAAAAATTTCTGTTTGATTTTTACTAAAAATTTATTATTTTTTACTTTTTTCTTTTTAAAAAAATTTATTGAATTTTTTATTTTTTTTTAAATTTTTTTTACACTTTATGTTTTTAAAAGATTTGCTGTTTTTTTTATCTGTTTTATAATTTTTCTTAAAATTTTTTTACTTGTACTTATATTACTTTTTTCTTTATATTTTTTTAAAAATATTTTTTGCTTTTTACTTTTAACTTTTATTGTTATTTTAATTTATGTTATAAATTATTTATGTTTTTCTTTTTTTACTGTTTAATTTATTTATTTTTGAAACTTATTTTACTTTTTTTTAATAATGTTATGTTTTTTAATTTTTGTTTTTACTTTTTTTTACCTTTATATTGTAATTTATGAATTTTTTCTCTTAAAAATTTTTACTGATTTTATCTTGTTTTTTTAAAAGTTTCTGTTTTTTACTCTTTTTTTTTTCTAAATATTTTTTTACTTTTTAATACATTTTGTTTTTTTTTAAAAAAAACTTTTTCTCTGTTTTATAAATTAAAAATAATTTTGTTAATAAAACTTTTTCTGTTTTTTTACTTTTTTATTTGTTATATTTTAAAAATTTATTTGTTTCTAATTTTTTTACTTATATTATTTGAAATTTAAATTTATTTTTCTTTAATTTTTCTGAAATTTTTAATATGTTTTTATTCCCTTTTTTTTTTTACTTATAAAATATTTAAT
>NW_025053956.1:0-9449 GCF_019279795.1 Protopterus annectens
ACACAGCCTATCTGAATCTTGCTGGCAAGGTTTTTCAATACCATCCCAGACTCAGAATTATAGAAAAACTAACTATTCAAACTAGGTATAACTACTGTCACAAGATGGTTGCCAACTCATTACTGGAGCAGAACCCATACTGTGAAAGTAGCAGACTCCAAATCATAATTCAGACCAGTGACAGGTGGAGTACCACAGGGTTCTCAGAACAGAAGTACAGGCTAACACAGACGGTCTTTGGCTAATGAAACTCTCAGATGACTGCAAATTAGGATGTGGACATCTTACAAAAAGGCCTCACTGAGACAGATGCCTGGTGTCAAAGTCATGGCCTCAAGCTCAATGCCAAAAAGTGTATTGTCATCCCTTTTGGTAAAACTCTGTACCCATGAACTACCACATAGGCAGTAGTCTATTTAACACCGAAAGTGTGATAAGAGACCTTGGGACACAAATGGACAGTAGTCTCTCCTTTGATAATCACATTGCCACAGTAATCAAGAAATCCTTCTACATGGCACACCTCATCACAAAAGGTTTCTCATACAGGAGAAAAAGAGGTCACTGATCCCCTCTACTTGTCACTCATTAGACCCATTATAGAGTACAATGCCCCTTTTGGTATGTACCTCACAAGACATCTGCAACAACTAGAAAGGCCACAGAAATACCTCACAAAGAGGATTACCAGCCTCAAACAGATGCCCTATGCAGACTGTCTCAAAAAACTCCAGCTTTACTCCATTGCATATCGTCTACTCAGAGGTGATCTCTGCCTAACATACAAAGCTGAAACACGTAGAAACGGAAGCCCTCTTCACAAAAGTAGTTAATTCAACTTTAGTTTATTCAACTTTAAGTGTGTTCAATATCTGTACACTTTTCGACAAGATAATACCGGACTTCATCAGAAGTTAGCAAAACAGTGAAACCCTGTGATTGCCTTTGTTTTATACTGATTCATTAATTGATTAAATACATACTTTAACTAATTAGAGCTAATTTACAAATTCACACTGACTTACTGTAAAACCAAGTCAATTAAAAGTCAAAGTACTTTTAAAATTGTCTGAATTAAAAACAATCGACTTCTAACACAATCAGAATAACAAGAAGTACAAAAACCAACAGTCACTTTTGTTTTACAAGTTATTCAAATTTTCCCCTCAACGTTATGGGATCCTTTCTCAGGCTTTGTGTGCCTAGTTCTTCAATACACAAAGTTTAATGGACCCAAAGTTATTCCAAACTGTTTGTGTAATTTCTGTGCTTTGTATGAGCATTCACAAATTACATGTAAAAACACTACCTTTACAACAGACACTAGTACCAGATGATAAGGACTAATAATAATATTCATATTTAAGACACATTCTCAAATGTAGTCTACTTGTAATAAAAGATAAGATAAAAATAAAGATGAAAATGAAAATAAAATTGTGATTCTATTAGAACAATATGTACTAAATTAAAATATGGTCCAACTGGGTCAGTACAAAACTGATTTTGAATGCCACTCAGAACCACATTATCAATACTATCTGTACACTAATATAAATCAACAATATAAATGTTATATTGTGTTAATGTGACGTGTATATGTGTTCAAGTTTAGAGTCATTGACCAACAAGTTAGAGACGCAAGGGGAGGACACGATTCATTAAAACTGGAAAGAAAAGAGCTTCTCTGGCAATTGAGGGTTAATGCAAACCAGAGACCAGGTATTAATGAAATGAGTTCTATAATATGCATCTTGACACCTCAAAATATTCAGGCCTTTACATATTAACTTTGATTCATTCTTAACTTACTTCTGATTTAGTATTGATACATCTGACATTTTTCATATATTTCTTCATATAGTTTTGTTTATCCCAACATTTCAGATTCTACATACAGACCTTGTATTGTCCCCTAGTGGGAATATTTAGGGACCCATGGTTAGGTCTTTATAGATCAATATTGGGACAGTAGGCAGTTTTACACTAATCAAATATAGATATGCTAAATTGATAACACACATATACACGTCACATTAACACAATATAACATTTATATTGTTGATTTATATTAGTGTACAGACAGTATTGATAATGTGGTTCCGAGTGGCATTCAAAATCAGTTTTGTACTGACCCAGTTGGACCGTATTTTAATTTAGTACATATTGTTCTAATAGAATTACAATTTTATTTTCATTTTCATCTTTATTTTTATCTTATCTTTTATTACAAGTAGACTACGTTTGAGAATGTGTCTTAAATATGAATATTATTATTAGTCCTTACCATCTGGTACTAGTGTCTGTTGTAAAGGTAGTGTTTTTACATGTAATTCGTGAATGCTCATACAAAGCACAGAAATTACACAAACAGTTTGGAATAACTTTGGGTCCATTCGCTTTGTATTGAAGAACAGGCACACAAACTGTAAGGATCCATGTTAGGGAAAATTTGAATAACTTGTAAAACAAAAGTGACTGTTGGTTTTTGTACTTCTTGTTATTCTGTTTGTGTTAGAAGTCGATTGTTTTTAATTCATACCTGAGCATTTGAAAAGTTTTTGGACTTTAATGGACTTGGTTTTACAGTAAGTCAGTGTGAATTTGTAAATTAGCTCTAATTAGTTAAAGTATGTATTTAATCAATTAATGAATCAGTATAAAACAAAGGCTATCACAGGGTTTCACTGTTTTGCTAACTTCTGATGAAGTCAGGTATTATCTTGCCGAAAAGTGTACAGATATTGAACGCACTTAAAGTTGAATAAACTAAAGTTGAATTAACTACTTTCGTGAAGAGGGCTTCTGTTTCTACGTGTTTCAGTTGTTGGTCGCTTTTTTCTGTGATTTTTTGGTTTTTAACATACAAAGCTGTCAAACCCAGAGCTGTTGGACATGCCCCACTTAAAGAAATCCCAATGCCTTCTAGCTACATGCTCTAGGGACTTAACCTTGTCACCACAATAAACAGAACATGCTGGAGGGATAGATTCCTGCCCAGAGACTTCCCATACTCTGGAACAAAGTACCTATCTATATCAAACAAAGCTCCTAATTAGCACTCTTCAAGAAAAATCTTGACGACTGGATGGGAGATAGGAAATTCACCCCGGGTATCACTTCTGTGGCTCTGCTCGACAGGGGCACAGGAAAATAATTTTCTTGGGTGGCGAAAACCAGGGTAACTTTTTGGCTAGGCTTATATAGGCCCTAGGGCTAATAGTCTAGTACCTACCTATGAACCTATAGAGACTGCCTATATCTCTGCTAAGCAGGTCCATGATGATGCGCTCCCTAGCTTTGTATACCAGACTCATCAGGCTAATGGGGCAATAGCCCCCAGGGTCTGTAGTTGCTCCACCCTTTATGGAGCGGGATGACTGTAGCAGTACGCCATTCGTTAGGGACATAGCCTGAGGTAAGGCTGTGATTAAAAAGGGCATACAGATGTGGTACCAGTTCATTTTGTAGCTCATGTAGGATGCAGCCAGGGATATAATCAGGTCCCATGGATGCTGTATTCTTGACTATGGACAATGCAGCTTGTACTTGTGCCACAGAAATAGTGGTTACCAGGCTTTCTTCTGGTATTGTGATAGGGCCCTTGGGGAGGGGAGGGGTAAAGATGGCACTGAATCTGTTGGCCAGTATCTGTTGGCTGAGTACAGCAGGTGCCATTGTGCAATAATTCAGAGCAAATCTGGGTATTGCCTTTGAGGTTTTTGATATAGCTATAGAAGGCTTTGTGGTTGTTTTTGGTGTCAGACGCAATCCTGTCTTCATAGCTGGCTTTAGAGGATTTGATAAAGGATCTCAGCTTTTTGTTGAGACTGATAAGGGAGGTTTTCCAGTCTTGTGACTTCATTATTTTCTGCAATAGTTTCTTCCTTCTGTTGTAGAGTTTATTGATGGCTGGGGATAACAAGATTGGCATCCTTTTTTTGGAGGAGAGCATCTTAGTTCTATTTGGTATGGCAAGGTCCATGAATTTGTGTACATGCTCGTACAGTGCACTGGTGTATGATTTTGCAGTCATGCAGCTATTTTCCATTGGCATGGGTGCCGAAAATTAGGCACCTCTGTTTTTAGGAGCCCAAAGTCGGTTTTAGAGAAGCTTTTCAGGGTGGTCACCTTAGCGGGGGGTGTAGGTGAGATGGAGATTTCCATGGTGATCAGTCTGTGGTCAGATTTAACCAGGGAGGAAATGACTAAAGGTGTGGAGCAACAATCTCCCATGTTGGTGATAACCAGGTCGAGGATGTTGCTTCCTCTACTGGGGGTCAGAATGAGCTGGTCCAGGGCACTGGAACTGATAAATTCCAGAAAGTGTTGGGCCTGTACATTGGTACTTGAATAGCTTTCCCAGTTGATGGAAGAGTAGTTGAACTCACCCAGTATGAAAGTATTGGGTTGGACCTTGATATATTCCAGGGTGCTTAGGAACTTGAAGTGGGGACATGTTTGGGGTTCTGTAGCAGGCTATGACTTGTATCACTGTTTTACCCAGTGTTAGTTGTAGTGGTATGAGTGTTGGGAGGTAAGAGGAGAGGGTTGTCTGTGTACATAAGACAGTTGGGTAAGATGAGAGGGTTGTCTGTGTACATAAGACAGTTGCCACACTGTCTCAGAATGCCCAAGTGCACCAGGTTATAACACCACATACACAAACACCATAGATATAGCCAATCTGCTGGCAGCCAGGTTTAGTGAAAACTTCAGCCCCCCAGTCCCTCCATCAGTAAACCAGGACATCCCCAGCACTTGCCCCCTCCCCTCATCACCAGGGAGCAGGTCCTTAATGCCCTCTCAAAGGCAAAAAATACAGTCTTCATGGGACCTGATAACATCCACAGCTGTATCCTACATGAACTCAGACATAAGCTCTCAGTTCCATGAGACACACTATTCAACCAAAGCCTGAGCAGTGGCTTCATCCCAGCTGAATGGAGGACAACCACTGTCAGCCCACTACACAAAAGTGGAGTGTCCACTGACTCAGGCAATTATAGGCCCATCAGCCAAACTAGCCTGATCTGCAAGGCCATGGAACGCATTATCATGGACCTTATAAACAAGGACAATGGCAACCTCCAAACGCTTAACTCCACACAGTTTGGTTTTGTCAAAAGGAGATCATGCCTGTTAAACTTGGTCGACTTCTTTGAAACAGTCACCAAAGCCATGGACGAGGGGATGATGGTGCACACCACCTACCTTGACCTAGCCAAAGCCTTTGACACTATTCCCCATTCGGGCATAACAGATAAACTCTCCCAGCTAGGCATCAACCCGTATGTTACCAGATGGGTAGCTAACTGGCTCACTGATAGAACCCACTCAGTCAAAGTAGGGGAAGCCACCTCTAGTAGTAGACCCGTAACGAGCGGTGTACCCCAAGGATCAGTCTTGAAGCCTCTACTGTTTGGGATTTCTGAAGTGCCAGCCAAAACCAGTGGTCAGTGGCTAAACAAATTTGCAGATGACTGCAAGCTGGGCACTGTTTTAAATTCTCCTAGTGATGTGAACATCCTCCAAGATGGCCTTACCCAAACTAATAACTGGTGCCAGAAGCATGGCCTCAAACTGAATGCAAAGAAATGCATAATTATCCCCTTTAAGGAAAATGTCATCCCCACTAATTAGCACATTAATAACAATGTACTCAGCATGCAATCAGTTGTGAGGGACTTGGGCACCCAGGTTGATAGCTTATTGAGTACAATGCCCCCTTTGGCATGTACCTTGCCAAGCACATGTAGCAGTTGGAGAGACCACAGAGGTTCCTGACCAGGAAGTCCAGGGTCTCAAACATCTATCCTATACAGATAGGCTAAAAGCCCTGTTGGCTACTCAGTCTCATACAGACTGCCCAGAGGTGACTTGTGTCTGGCATACAAGGCTTTTTCACACCCAGCCTTGATGGAGTTGCTGTACATCCGTAAGACAAGCTCCACTCATACAACCCATGCAGGGCCTTAACCTGGTCTGTGACATTAATAGAACTTGTTGGTGGGATATATTTGTGTCCCAAAGACACCCCTGTCAGTGGAATTGACTACCTCTCCATGTCAAGCAGAGTACCTCTCTAGCCCTCTTTAAGAGAAACCTGGATGACTGGATGGAAAACAGAAAATATACCCCTGGGATCCCACCTGTGCCCCTGCTGGACAGGGGAAACAGGTGCTGACTTTAAGGGAACATGGGTTAAATTCTTGGGTAGGCTTATAAGGGCATCCAGGCCAATAGCTTAGTATCATCCTATGAACCTATGAACATAATATGGATCAAACTGCTATTTAAATAAAGATGTCACTGATAACATCCGAGAGTAAGTATAAATCTCTCTCTCTCTATATATATATATATATATATATATATATATATATATAGACTCAATGAGTAAAAAAAATTCCAGGCACAAACTAAGTGCATTATTTAGAAGAATGTCCCACAAATGGATATAGCAGTAAGTGATGAATATCCTCGTCGGATTAAAAAGGAATTTTTGAAGGGAATTTAGGCAAAACATAATGTGCAGTAGATATTCAAAGAAATTTTATTTATTTATCTATTTACATTTGTTGACCGGAAATGTCCGACTGGACGCAGGTCCATTTTCGGCAGAGGCCCGGGAAGAAAAGCTCCACAAATTAAAATATTACAGACATAGTTACAGATGAAGAATCCTAGCAATTAAAATATTACAAACATAGTTACAGATGAAGAACATAGCACTTTCAGTAGATAACTAGCACCTGTTCTATCCACGAAGTCATAGCAGATATTAACAATTGTTACAACAAGAAGTTACTGCCATATAATAAGTAGACAGGCATGGAAGTATCAGAGCTTGCTGTAATCAAAGGTAGTTTGTGGGGTGGAAGAGAGGTAGAGGGTAGATAGAGTAGGAGAAGTTAGAGGGGAGAGTTACAAGGGCATAGCAAGCATGTTTTTAGGTGCGCTTTAAGTAAAGCTTTGAAGTGGGTGCACGATGGTAGAGAGGTTATTGTGGGGGGTTGTTCCATACTTTGGCTGTAGCGCTGGAGAATAGTGCTTTTCCAGCAGTGTTATTGGCTCTAGTAACCTGTAATTGATTTTTGTTGCTGGATCGTAGTGGTTTGGTGGTGAGACTGGGTTGGAGTAGATACTGGAGGGATGGGACCTTTAGAAGATGGTTAACCAGTTTGTGGGCGAGTGCGAGTTGATACCATTGAAGGAGGTCAGGGAGTTCTAGCCAGCCTAGTTCAGTAAGTGAGAGACAGTGGTGACTGTGGTAGGATGCCCTTGTGGCAAATTTGGCGATTTTTTGTAGCAGGTCTCGAGTTTATTTAGATTGCACTGCCTTAGGTTGGTATATATTGGAGAGGCATAAAGTAGGGTGGAGATAAGGTGCGAATTTGCAACTGAAGTCCTAGCTGCTTTGGTGAGGAGTTGCTTATTTCTGTATAAGGCTCCTAGTTTTTGGTGGACTTTGTTTAAGGTCATGGATATGTGAATGTCAAATTTGAGATTGTTGTCTATTTCAACTCCTAGCAATTTGGTGTGATCTGTTGGGTGGATAGTCGTGTTGTCTTTTGCTGTGATGTTAAAGTGAGAGTTGTTTTGAGTATGTTTGGTGGGTTCGAAGATGAGAAGTTTAGCTTTGTTTGGGTTGAGTATTAACTGGGCATCGGATAGCCAAGTTTCAACAGAGGAAAAGGCATCCTGTGTGACCTTTTGCAGTTCGGGTAGGGACTAGGCTGAGCAGATGATGGATGAGTCATCTGCATATTGTATGAGTGTGCCATGTTTGGTGGCAGAGGCTAGATTATTGTTGAAAATAGAGAAGAGTAGGGGTCCAGGGATGGATCCTTGGGGAACACCAACAGATACAGGTAGTTGGGGAGATATGTCATTTTGCCATACAACAGATTGCTGGCGGTCAGACAGGTAACTTTGAAACCAGTTGGTGACTGATTGAGAAAAGGATAGGTTATTGAGTACAGAGAGGAGTTGTTTGTGTGGGACCATGTCAAATGCTTTAGATAGGTCTGGGAAAGTAGCAGAGGAGAGATGGCCATTGTTTTTATGGTGAAGAATAGTGTTAGTAAAAGAGAGTATGGCAGTGGTGATGCTATGGTTTGGTCGGAAACCATGTTGAGTATTAGAAAGGAGGTTGTTAGTAAAGAGGTAGTCTGACATTTGAGAGTGAATGCATCTCTCTAGTATTTTGGAGAGTGGAGATAGAATCGCTATGGGGTGGTAGTTGGTTAGTTCTGTGGAGGGGCCACCTTTGTGAAGGGGAATGATGTGTGATATTTTCCATAGTGATCGGTTAATCAAGATGGATACTAGGTAGGCTAGGGCGTCAGCTGCAATTTGTAGGAATTCACTTGGGAGGTTGTCTACTGCTAATTTTGTGGGTTTAAGTTAAGAGTTTTCTTTTGCTGGAGGTAGGAATGGGAGAAAATGAGAAGAGTGTGGGGAGATTACTGGGTGAAGGTGTGGGGTGTAGGGGAGGGGGGTTGTGTTGTCTAGCTACTGATAGTATGGTTTGTGTGAAGTGTGTTGAATGAGGTAGCAATATTTTCTGAGGAGTGAGGAATGTTAGGTGTAGGGGTATTGATTTTACCTGGGTGGAGGATGGAGTTTATGGAGGTACAGAATTGTTTGGGGTTGTGTTGGGAGAAGTTGAGGGCAGACTGGTAGTACTGGATTTTGTCCTCCTTTATTAGCTTTTTGACTCTATTGCGTAGTTCTAGGAATTTCTGTCTAGCTGAGCGGGTTTTGGTTTTGCACCAGTGTTCCCAGGCTTTATCTCTGTTTTTCATTTCTGACCTAGTGGTTTTCTGTAGCCATGGGGAGGGTTGGGCTTTTGTTCTGGTAATTCTTATGGGGGCATGGTTATTTAGGATGCTTAGGAAGGCAGTATTGAAAAATTGGACTGCGTCATCTAGGCTGAGGTAATTTAGAGGGTGCCACTTACATTTTCTGAGGGATGAGATTAATGTGATTGGGTTAAAGTGTAGTTTTTTACGTATTTGACGGTAGATGACAGGTTTAACTTGGTATAGGTGTTTTTTGAGTAGGAATGTTGGGGAATGATCACTGAGGCTATCTGATAGGCAGCCTGCTATATAAGACCTGGGAATCTTGCTGACTAGTATCCAATCCAGGGTACTGTGCTTGTTGGAGTTTTTATTTATTCTGGTTGGTGACTGGACTAGTTGGGTGAAGCCATGAAGGTTCAGATATTCAAATATTACAGCTAAAATAAAGAATACAAGCTATATAGAAAGCACAAAAGACAGAAAGTTACTCAATGTATATTAAATAAAATTTTAAATATAAATGGGATACATTTCGTCTTTTATATGTTTTAAAAAAGATAAATAACTGAAACATTTTTCTAATATGCTATATATGTGCAACCAGAGTCACCCCTTCCTTAAAAATCACTGGACAAGAAT
>NW_025053957.1:0-8126 GCF_019279795.1 Protopterus annectens
AAGAGGTTTTTTGTTCGGGCCCAGCAAAAAAAAATAAACTTTTCCTGAAAAAAAAAAGGCCTCAAGGCTTTTCAAAACCATATGATTTACCACTAAGCCATGGAAATATATAATCATGATGTGCCCACATACATATCATCAGCCCAGGTATACAACATACGGGGAATGTATTCCACCATGTAGATTTTTTGTGTGTATATATTCATATGAATGGATATAACATATCTATATATGTAGATAAAAATATAGACATATCTATATATAAAATATATATATATATATATATATATATATATATAAAAACCCAAACATACGATATACATAGATATGCATACAGCCATATATATTATATATCCAATGTCCACATATAGACAGCACTAGGAATGCATATATGTCAGCATATATATGGCTCACCTTTCAAAGGAGAAACCCATGTGTCCGGGGCTGGTAGGCCTAAGTATGTTCTAACATTGCAAATCCTGCAATACATGATAGAATGAAGGGCAAATGTACATTCCTTGCAGATTAGGAAATTTTGGGTTTTCCCACTATAGTGGGGATGGGGAATAATTGCCTATCCCCACTGTAGTGCCCCTAGGAGTTATATCACAGTAGGGGGTTGTGGGGGCCAAGGGGAGGCGGGGAGCCCCCCCATTACGATATGTATTCCAACTTGCAGTTCGAGTGTCAGCGAAGGTGCCTTAGAACTGCAGTTCTCTAACTGTGGTGCAGTAAGAAAGGGGGTTAGTCCTTTCTGTTTGCAGAAAGGGCCATTCAAAGGAATGATTGTCCCCTGACAAAGGTGAACACAAATATATCAATATAGGCATATATGAACATACATCTGTAGATTGAACTGGGAACGTAACCACAACTTTTGCCCCCAAAATTGATGGGTTTGAGAGACCCAAAAAAATCTCATGGATAGGTTTTCCCCCCACCCAAAATTTTCCCCCAATAAATACCAACCTTAGCAGATCCCATAAGCAGGACCCTCCCGACAAGGGCAGTGCACGTTAACAGTACTCCATCCCACCTGTAGGATGTAAGGCTGGCATTACTAACATATCGTGCAGTACAGTCAAGGGGCATGTCATGCTTGGGGAACCCCCTGGGCAGGTGCATAAGTAGCTGGGACCCCTCATACAATCCCCCTACACCTGACAATGGTTTCACCAATGTTGGCAAGGACATCCACAAACCCACCATGTCAGCTGGGAACTACCACCCTGGATGACCTGGTCTGCAGGGACATGGAACATACCAACAATAAACCCATGGCCAATGTCACTGGTTATCTAACACATGGGACCCTGCCAATGTTGGACTTGTCAAAGGCAGAGAATACAACCTGAACCTGGTATACCTCCTAAAACCAATCATGACAGGTGTAGATGGGGGTTAGGAGGTGCCAATGCCTATGTACATCATAGCAGGCTTTTGTACACCACCCCATTTGTAGGAATGTTTTTAGTTGTTACGGATCTACCTCCATTCACAGGATATGTTTCCACCAGGACGGCTTGGCATATGCCAAGATACCATAGGCGCCACCCCATGGGCATACAGTCCTTCACAGGTCATAGATGTGTCAATGCCCTCCCCACACTGTTGGGGTGTGCAGCACTACTGGGGTTGCTATAACTCACTGGGTGTGGCTGTTGGGGACATGACTGCCATAATTGCAGTTACTGTTGCATCTACCCCCCCCCCCACCTAGCTCTTTGTAAAACTGTACAGTGTATGTAATCAGATTGTTAGTTTTTGTCTACACCATTCACAGTAGTTGAGCACCTCAAACCCTCCTAAGGGTAGGGCTATGCCCCCGGCATTGGCACAAAATGTTACTTAGGTGAGGATTGCAGTAGAGTGGGGGGGGACATACCAATGCCATCTACATTGCACACTGCATATATAGCACTGTGTGGTTGTGCCTATCCTGTCTTGGTGGGATTACATGTGCAACAGATGTGTTACCTGCACCGGGACATACCTCCATGTGTACAGTCCTTTTGTACTGCATCCTAACCAAAGGCACTGTGTTTGTACCCAGCCATGGCATGTGTAAAACCCACTACACTTACTGGTGTCCATTAGAAGGCCTGCTGACACCACTACACCCATCAGCCATGTGGCACATGGACAAACACAACACAATCTGGGCAGATACTGGTGACAACAATCAACATTGTTAATTAAAGCTAGGATGCATCATGGCTGCACAGCTACACCTTCAAGATATTAGCATTTCACTTTACTGCTGACAACTTACTCATCATTCCATTGCTACCCTGGTGTACAGTCACCCTGTGCAGAGAACCATGTTAGCCTGCCCCTGCATCATGTTACGGATGTCAGGCAGGGGCACAGGTATCATCATATGCACGGGGGGTGTTGTTGGTTTGCCAGAGGCCTAGGCTGAGCCATACAATTGAAAAATGTGTGGGGGGGCTGATATTGTTATGGGCCACTGGTGATGTGTGTGCAGGTATGGGTTGCCCTAGGTTCATTTTTTTGTGTGTGTCTGCATGCACACAGTTCCTCCATGTGGCTGCCCTATACGGGGAATTGTGGGACAGCTGCAGACTGTACCTGGCAGGGTTTGCAGTTCACCATCGCCATGGACGGGACCTGTGCCTGGCGGGGGTGCTACAGGCAGTATCAGGAAAGAGCCAGACGAGTACTGTCCCCGAGTTTGAAGACATCCACTGGATCCAGGTCCCTCCTGGGACTGGCCGGGGCCCCCACATGGTCTGCTCTGACGGGTTGTGGACACCCCCCACAGTGCTGGGGCTGGTACTGCCACTGGGGTGGCTGTGACGGGGCCGGTGACCTCCAGCTGCGGGTGTTGCTGGCATATTCCACGTGGTGCAACCATCCTGCCCTGTCCTGATGCATGGACATGACATTTTGGATGAGTTCCAATGTCTCCCCCCACCATCTATCCATGACCTCGGTGTAATTACGGATGGCACCTGCTGGTCATGGATGCTGTCAGTTACAGAGGTGTGATGAGCCCTCTGTGCCCTTAGACCCTGCCTGGTGTACCTTTCCCAAATGCCTGTGCCTCCATGACAGTCTGGAACATGCGTGTGGTTGAAATAGGGTTGCGGCTGCCAGGTGATGATGACCAGCAGTGTTTGAGCACCCTGCACATCTCCCTTTGTGATACCCCCAGACATCTGGCTATGGCTGCTGTGTCCTGACAAAATGCCATAGATACCACACTGTCTGGCCCATCCCAAACCTGGCTGTCCCTCAGCTGGGGGAATGGTGATGAGGTATGTAGAGGCAGTGTGACTGTGGGGTGGATGGTGTGGTTTGTGTGGGTTGTCAATTGGTGGCCCAGCTGCACCCCCTGATGACCCTTCCTGTGCCTCAACACACCTATCTTCATGGTCACTGTCTGTATCAGTGACATCAGATTCCCTGTGGGACCCGCCCCCCCTTTGCCACCTGTGAGGGAAAACAGGGAACAGACTGTAAGACCTGTACAACACTAAACAGTAAATACACACACACACACACACACACACACACACACACACACACACACCAGACACCACACACACAGAAAACACATGCAGTCAACATGGAAACCCATACACTACACCAGCACCCAAGACAGCTCCAAAACCCCATAACAAAAAAATAGCAGGCGATGGTGCAGTACAGAATAAAATACCTGTAATTACAAAATGTAAATGCAGGACATGTGGGGCGGGCATGCAGTGCAACTGTAGTCAATCCCTGTTACCCAAAATTATACATGGCTGTGATGCATGGCTTCTGTTTGTAGGTGATGGCCCTCCCCTGGAACCCCCGCACCCATGTCCACAGCATTGCTGTGCATTTCAGCACCCTGGCATGTACTGTGCACCTTTTCCCCCCATTGCAGGATGTGTCTCTGTGTGTCAGGTGTATTTCCACTGCTGCTCACAGCCTCTGTGTGTTCGTGGATCACATGTGGACACGTATTTAGTGACTGCTTTATGTGTATTAACATAATTCTTCATTAGTGGTGCATGTATAAGTGGTAGATTACCACTAGACCAACCACAGAGATGTTGTACCTATGGTAAGTGTAAAGACCATTATTGACCATGATTGGGCCCTGGCTGATGTTGCCTGTGGTACACATAGGTTCATAGGTGAGTACTGTTCTATTGGTCCTGGGGCCTACATAAGCCTAGCCACAGGGTTCCTGCATGCCCCCCCACTAATGTTATTCCCCCGTGCCCCCGTCAGGCTGTGGCACACACTACCCAGGGTGTATTCCCCCTTCCCATCCAAATTTCCAAATGTTTCTGTCAAGAGGGCCAATGGAGCATTGCCTGACATGTATGGGGTCCATTCCAGAGTGTGGTGATTCCCCCGGACAGGGCCCTATCCCTCCAGTATGTTCTGTGTAATGTGTTGATTAGGGTTTTGGACCCTGGAGCATGTGTTAGCAGAGGGGGGGATGTTGTTATGTAGCATGTTCAACTGCTCTGTGTTTACATAGCTGTGTATGTTGGGCAGATGTCAGCTGTGCCTGGGCAATGTGCACTGGAGTGTAGCCACAGTTTCTGGGTGGACATTGCATGTGTTTGAGGCTGGTAATCCCATTAGTGAGGTGTGTGCTGTGTCAGTACATGCAGCATGCATTATGGGTAGGGGTGTTAGATGTGTACATGGCCTACACCCTTTGCTATGACATGACAGTGAATTGCCAAGCATAACCTTAAACCATACTCACCGACATCCGCCCCTGCCTTTGGTATCCCCGAGGTACCTACGATGACATGGGATAGAGTTGATGTCAGTGGCCACAGCTGTGGCATTGCTACAGAGTGACTGCAATATTACAGTACAACAACAGCTGAAGTCCACAGTACTACAGTTTATGCATTACTGCTTATTGGTACTACACAGCAACATACCCCCATCTCCCCATGCATGGTCTACCTGTACAGATGCCAAAACAGTAGTCTACTGATATGCCCTGGAACCTTACCTGCATGCTCAATTTGGGTGTGAGTAGCACCCACCTCCATGACCCATAGGTCTGGAGCTCTTGGGGGCAGGTGCTACCAGGCTGATGAGCAGCTCCTCCACTCTGGTGAGGGGGGGTGATGCCCCCGTTGCAAGGTGGTCACCCGCAGGGAGCTGGCGTTCTTGCCAAAACAGGTCACTACAATGGTGGCAGACCTGCTCATAGGTTCATGTGCAACCCCCCCTTTACCCTGTGGACCACATCAGTCCACATGGCTGTTTCTCCTGCTGGTCCATGCTTGTCTGTGGGAAAAGCAGCTGATAGTTGTGGATCATGCTGGTGATGATGATCTCCTCCCCAGGGGACTGTAATGGGGTTTCTGGTGTGCCATACTCCTGAAAACATAATGATGGAAATATGTCTGAGCAACTCATATGTAAGTTTACCATAATACAATAAAATATCAGTCCCCCACCATATCAGCTCCAACATATGTTCACACTGCTAGTGGTATGTTTCTGTATGTCCCTTGGGCCATATATTGAAATTTTACAACACTTTCTGCTATGTGGTTACAGGCATGCTCCCCTGTGGGGACACTAGAGTTGCAGGGCTGTTACAGGGTTTTCCACCTGCATGCCATTGTCACTGCCACTATGTTTCCACATATGCATGTGGTAGGCCTGCTATGTGATTGCTAAAATCTGCCATTCTGTAGTAGGGGGAAACTATGCATGCTGTTTGGGCATGTTTGGGTTTTTGGGGTATTACAGCCCACATATGTTCCCTGACAGTTACACACCAGTATGTGAGGGGTTATTTGCCCGCAGGAACACCACTCCCCCAATTGCACATGTTACCAGTCCACATCATTGGCCCACCATGGAACCTCATTTTTTACTTTCCATCACTACCTTCATGTGGAACCCCCTCAGGGATGGTACCCCCATGAAAAAAAACACAGACATGTGTCTGTCACCCAGGGAGGTTCATTGGGCATAGGGAGGTCCAAGTGACATGGGGTATGTGCTACATCACCGGCATGCAGTACACATACACAAGGTTCGACATGCATGTCCCTCCTGCCCAGCACACAGCTCAGGCATCTTTATGTCCATGTAGATGCTGTCGTGACTGTCCATGGGTGGGCACCATGTTCCTTTTTTCCCATTGGGGCTCAATGGCCTCCACATTCCAAATGTAACTACCGTCCACAGTGTTTAACCACACATGTGTCATAAACCCGCCTGTATGCTGTCTTGTTTTTCACCCAACCAGACCTACATACCAATATGTGCCTAATACCCTTCACCAAATATATAAACCCTCCCATACAATTGCAATGTGTTCCCAACATGGGTTACACACCTCCTCCACACTCCATCTTGCAGCCATGTACTTTTGTAGGTATGTTGTGTATTGATGTGTGATGTTCTCTCCCCATGTCATGGCAGGAAAATGTATTGATATGTATATTTTTTATATCTATAAATATAAATATATATATATATATATATATATATATAAATATATATATATATATATATATATATATATATATATATATGTATATATATTATATATATATATATATAGATACATATATATATATAATTATATATATATATATATAATTATATATGCATATATACATATGTGCAAAATGTGAATATCATTTTTGTTGTTTATATACCTATATAATGTATAACTGTCGAGGTTCTGTACACAAAAACTGTGAATATGTATCACACATATATGTATCCGTATGGGGGGGTATGTACATCTGGACCACACTCATGTACCCTCTTTACTTCACAGCTGAATGTTCTGCCTTGCTGCAACACAGACAGGTGTCACATGTGAACACAGACTAACATTATGGGGGGATATATGGTGACAAACTTTAGATAACATATTATACTGCTTTGGGATTTGTGGCATGCTATGCTACACTTTAACATAAAATTTTCCTGCAGGTGGTGTGGTCTCTCACCCATGTGTCATCATGGCGTATTAATACCCCACCAGCCATTGGCCACAGTAATTTACAGAACACAGATATCATGGGTCACATCCTTGCCATTCACTGCTGGTCTGCACATTTGACAGGATGTCCCACTGCCCACAGGGACTAATACTACTGTCCAATGCATTGTTGAGCACAAAATCATTACAGGAACATGTACTGATGGCACATATACATCCTTTCACAGTATACATCCTTTTTTGTATGCCATATACTACATGCCAGTAAATGCATATCTGTTTTACATACCTGTTATGTTGTTTCCACTGTAACACAACCCTGAGCTTTGTGAACCTTCTTGAATTTTGTCTCTCTCTCTCTCAGTCTCTCCCTAAGTGATTGAGCTGGTTTGAATAGATTGCAGCATGCTTTTGTTGGTATTTCACATGATCAGGTGGCCTCTGCACCAGTCAGTGCCACCAGTTGCTAACAAAAGCAGCCTGCTGTGTAGTACTTCAGATAACCACTTTCATGGCAACCCTGTACTATAAATTCTGCCTTCTGTGGGCATTGTCCCTTCACCTTTACAGTATGGAAGACTTTCCCTTTCCCGTGTGTGGACATCAGTGTTACAGACAGCAGGTAGCAATACCTGTTACAACAGAACCTGCAGACACAGGCCAAATACACATTTGGGTAAGGTTCCAGACCTACAGACAGCGTGAGTAGTGTTGTTGTGTGCAATGAATCTTGCTGTTCTTACAGGGTTTCTGTGCACATGGTACTTTTGCATGGAATGTAGTCTGTCTGCATAGCTCTCAACTGTGGGCCTATCTGTATGATACCAGGGATTGGCTTTAGGTTTTCTCTGTGCACCACACAGGTATTTTCCCAAATATATCTGTGGTATTCTGTCTGTTAGTGCTATCATTTCATGGCTACATCCATTTGTATTTCAATGTTGTATCCCTGCATAAGGGTATGCTGCAATCCTGTAACACCAGCAATTTCAGGGTGTGTAACAGCAATAATGCAAATATGGCCCTATGTTCCTGCCTATCCTCCACATATATGCCAGTCTTTGTCCTACTGTGATACAGAAGGGTTAATAGGTAATGGCTATCATTATTTACTACTAGCATTACTGCTATCATCCCAGTCATGTCATGGACTCACCCAACTGTT
>NW_025053958.1:5000-9074 GCF_019279795.1 Protopterus annectens
CTCCTCCAAATCTGGAAACAACAAAGCACCTCCCTATGGTAAGCAGTCTCAATGACTTCCCTTTACACTTACCAAGCACTTACCTTTTGGCTGCCCTTTTGGGGGGGAAACTGGCACTTCATGCAAGAAACTGGCAACTTATAACCCAGGACAAATGGGTTTTAAATATAGTATCCCAGGGATACAGATTTCATTTCCACACGTTGCCAATCCCAAATGGATGACCAGACCTGCCCCTAAATCACTGGGCAGAGGCACAGAAACAAGTACTGTCCCTCATGAAAATGGGGGCTATTCATCCGCTACCAGAAAAGGAAAAGGGACAAGGTTTCTATTCAAGACTTTTCCTGGTACCCAGAAAAGACAAATCATGGCATCCAATTCTGGACTTATCTACTCTAAACACATTTCTGGACGTTCCCAAATTCAAGATGCTGACTCTTCAACAGTTACTTCCTATGCTAGGGAAAGATGCCTGGTTGGTAACTCTAGACTTAAGAGGCTTACCTGCATATCCGAATCAGGGAATCTTGCAGAAGATACCTCCCCTTCAAAGCAGGCTACTTGCATTACCAGTTCTTTACACTGCCCTTTGGCTTATCTACTACACCCAGGGTCTTCACAAAGTGCCTGGCTCCAGTAATTAAATTTTGCAGGCAAAGAAATATTCAAGTGTATCCATATCTGGACGATTGTCTAATTTAGGCAGAAAACAGGGACATTCTTCTAAAGCATCTTACTTGTCTAGTTACACTATAAAAAAGAAATCACAACTGGTAACCTCTCAAAATTATATTCCTGTGTGCAAGCTTGAATACAACTGCCCAGATGGCTTACCTTACAACAGAAAAGGAAATTAATTTGGTAATTTATTTCCAACAGGTGGCCAGAAAAACCCTGCTGTCTGTAAGACAAATTCTGCAAGTCTTGGTGTTCATGGCCTTCTGCATTCTAATTCCATATGCAAGACTGCATATGAGGAAACTTCAGTGGTACCTAAAAAGTTTATGGAGTCAACATTGTCACATCCTGGAAACAATGATTCTCATCATGCCTTGCCTGCAGCCTGAGTTCCTATGGTGGGCAGAGGCCTGCCACCAAAACAAGGGACTGCCATTCACTCCACCCCCTGCCGCCCAAACTCTAACTACAAATGCATTAGACTATGCTTGGGGTGGGGGCTCATCTGGCAGGGAAGTGTATTCAGGGCAATTGGAGGCCAAATCACATGCACCTCCATAGCAATCAAAAAGAAATGCTAGCTGTACAGAATGCTCTGACAGTTTTCAAGGATTACCTTCACCCAGGACAATTAATGATAAAGACAGACAACACCACAGTTATGTGGTACATAAACAAGTACGGGGGTACACACTTCTACCCCCTTTGCAGATTAGCCATGGCATCGTGGAACACGACCTTGACCTATCAAATACAGCTAAAACTCATTCCTGCCAGGAAAGCTGAATTCTCTGGCAGGCAAACTAAGCAGAAATCCCATGGACCCACATGAATGGAAACTGGAGCCACGGATTTTCAACATGTTGACATGCAAATGGAGGAGTCCAGACATAGATCTTTTTGCCTTACCCCAGAACTATCAGTTGGACAAATTCTGCACAAGAATTCATCACAAAAAAGCCTGGAAAGTGGATGCTGTATCATTCAGCTGGAAAAACCTATCAGTCTATGCTTTCCCCCCTCTGCCTCTGCTCTCCAAAGTTCTACTAAAAGTCAAACAAGACAAACCAAAAATGATTTTGATTGCTCCAGACTGGCCTCGCCAACACTGGTACTCACTCCTGCGCACTGTGTCACATCTTCCACCGTGGCACCTGCCTCAGACACCTTACTTACTGTCTCAGCAGAACCACCAAATTCTGCACACTCAGCTCCAAAATTTGAATCTTGCAGCATGGCTAATCACCTAAATTCACCTTTAGCATCCCTCAGCAAACCTGTGATGGATGTCATTTTGGAGGCAAGAAGGCCTAGTACTAGAAAATCTTATGCTGACAAATGGAAGAGATTTTGTGCCTGTAATCAGTCACAAGGGATAAGAATGGCAGTGCCCAATATTCCTCAGATTTTATAATACTCAAGTGAGATGCTTCACAAGGGCCTGTCCTTTTCTTCCATAAAAATCCATGCCTCAGCCATTTCAGCTCATTACAACACAGAACCCCCCCTTCTCTCATCCTCTGCTAAAGCAGTATCTCAGAGGGGCCAAAAACTTAAGACCACCCACGAGAGCTCCAACTCCTGCCTGGGACCTCAACTTTGTATTGGAAAAACTTACTCTCCCTCCTTTCGAGCCAGCTGCTACTGCAGACTTAAAATTTCTCTCCTGGAAAACAGCTTTCCTTTTAAGTCACTTCAGCTAGAAGGATTTCTGAATTACAGGCTGTTATGGCAGTGGAGCTTTTCATTATTTTTCATGCAGACAGGGTTTCTCTCAGAACCATTCCATCCTTCAAGCCTAAGGTGATATCCAGTGGGCTCTTAATCAGACCGTTCATTTGCCAACTTTCTTTCCCAATTCACAGAACAAGGGAGAGTGGATTCTGCATTTATTGGATGTAAACACAACTTAGATTTTACTTAAACAGGACAAAATCTCAAAGAAAGTCTGAACAACTGCTGGTGGCATTTGCTGCAGGGGCAGAGGGAAAGGCTATTTCAAAGCAAACCATTTCCAAATGGATAAGCCATTGCATTCATTTCTGCTATATGCACCATGGAAAAACTAACCCCCAGGGGATCAGATCCCATTCTACCAGGGCTGCATCTACTTCTACAGCCTTTCTCAGAGGTGTTCCTACCAGGGACATTCTAGAAGCTGCTATCTGGAGCTCAGTTTATACGTTCACCAAACATTACCATTTACCACTTTTCTCTAAATCTAAAGCTGGCTTTGCCACTGCTGTCCTGCAGGGCCTTATAGCTGGTCCTTATGCTGTATAATTCCCTCCACCCAACCATATCTTTGGGAATCTACCCCAATGTAATGACTGCAACAGTGAAACACGAAGAACACAGTACAGTTGTGTACACTTACCATAAATGTAGATGCTAGAGTATTCACTGTTGCAGTCCTGGTTACCCTCCTTCCACCCCCTATTTTTCTCTGGCTATACCTCTACTTTCTGTCACTATGGTTAAAAGCCCTTTTTGTGTATTTGCTTTTGGTTGGAGGTATATTTTTGTGTTTTTAATTTTATTTGCTCCCCAAATCCATTTGGGGGACACCTGACATCTGGGGCAAGAAAAACTGATGTAATGGCGTCTGCAGCATGTTTTGTACCCCTGACAACCTGACGTCCTGGAAGAAGAGACAGCAACCGAAGCAGGACCCAAGACTTTGTTAATGCGACTGAGGGCAACCTGCCAGCAGATTACCCAAATGTAATGACTGCAACAGTGAATACACTCAACATATACATTTATGGTAAGTGAACACAACTGTACTTTATGTGAAGTCCACTCTCTACTCTTGATTTCATCTGCAGATGACCTTCACAATGTCTACATACAACATGACCATCCACAGCCATCATCTCTTACACTTGGCTCAGTAGGACCAGTGCTCTTATACCCACCTTCTGTTAAGCCTGTTGAGTCTTATTCATAAACCTACTGTCACCAGCAAAATAAATTGTAAATAATAATAATAAATGTCCTGGCATCTCTTGTAATGTTTTGTTGTGACTGAGTTCTCAAATGAGCCAATTTAAACTAAAAATCATAATTTCCTTAAAAAAAACTACATCCCACCCCCAGAAAAAAGAAGAAAATTAGCCATCATTCCCCATTGGATGTTCCCAGGCAGTGCCTAAAATTAGTAGTTTGTGATGAATGTATTACCATGTAAATAAAGTAAAAAAAATAAATAAATGCATTGAATCAATGAAGACATTTTAAAAAGCCCATCATTTAAGGTTCTAATTACATGAAATGAAAACAAGGCAGCAGAAATTTAGATATTAAGCACAAAATATCTTCATACCCAAAGTGATCTCATCAGGGGGCCACTGGTATGCAAAAACAATCCCATTAAATGGTAATGAAGGGGCG
>NW_025053960.1:0-9881 GCF_019279795.1 Protopterus annectens
CTCCCACTTCCATTTTCTTTTTTAACTTCTACTTTACTAATCTTCTTTTCTACATTCTCTCTTTTGTGATATCATTTTGTATTATGAAAGTTTCCATGCACCTGGATGCAGCTTTGCCTGTATTTCTCTTTGAATGTCTTTAGGGTTACCTTCTTTATGTCGATTAATTGGAGCTTTCACACTTGCTGCATAAAATATTGCCCATAAAATATCAAATCTCTCTTTCTATCCCATGTCCATATTTCTTTTTTATACTTTTCACAACTATGCAAGATTTTACGGTGGTTTATATTTTTGCACTTCCTCAGATGCTTCTTTTTCCAAGCAGATCAAAGTTTCTTGGTCTGTATAGTTTGTTCCCAAATCTTTGTATTAATGACCACAATTTTTTATTGGAAGCTTCTGACAGTTTTTCTTGTGGAAGTATTTTTCTTTCCTCTAATTTCTCTCTTAACCTTTTTGTATATCTTGTATCTGGAAATTCTGGGCTTTTTGCATAATAGTAACAATGCATAATTTCTTTCTTATCCTTAATAGTCCACTTTATTGTCTTTATGGCTCTTCTTTGGCATATCAGTATTTGTGACTTTTGTGGACTGCTATTTCTTTCTACAACAGGGGGGCCATCCTTCCCCTGGGCCTGGGATAGCCCCATTGTAGGAATATTTCCATATTTTGATTTTTGATCTTATACTGTAATTTCTTCCAGTCCTGGCACCAGTGCACCTACCAGGATTGGGCACTTTTTTTTTATCCTAGGTCATGTGCACCCAATTATTTTTTTTTAATTTTGACCTACTTCTGTCCATAATATATGTTATATAAATACAATCTATACATGAGTATTGTCTTGGTGAGAGTTTGGCAAAAACAAGGTCCACCTCATGAAGGTACTCACCAAGACTTAAGGATGAATTAAATTTCAGCAGTGCTACTCCTGCTTAATAGCATGACAGATGATTAGTAAGGCATGAATATTAGAAATTCATGCTATATTTTAACGTTTTTGTCCCAGTCTTTGGGAGCTACTTTTAATCCCTAATATGCAACCTTGTCTGGGTGACTTCTATGTATATTCTTAAATTATTGTCCGTTCTCAATTTATAGGGATAGGTAAAGTAAGTGTGTGTGCGTAATGTGGGGGGTCTGCCATACTTTTAAACTCCCTGAGACTAACCATAAAAGACTGTAATACTGGAAGGGAGCAATAAACACCAGAAGCTTCTAAACATTACACTAAGGAATATTAAAGAATATACTAGGACAACAAACTTTGCAAAACCTTTTACAAATAATGAAATGTTTATGGGATAGTCCTTAAATATTTCCATACATCACTTACAAAGTTAAAAAAATAACAGTTTTTTTGACACACAAAAGAAAATAAAAGAAAAACAATTTGTGACAGTATCAAAGGTCAGAGCCATTCAAACCTGTTTATAACATAGATTGCCATCCCGGGAGTTCATGAGCTCGATGACACGTGCGTGCGGAGGGCAAGTGATGGTGAGCCCAAGTAAGGATCGTCCGGAACATAACCAGCCAAGCGGACGGGCGATGAGCAACCTAAAGTGCTGACTTCCACAGGCGCCTGCAATAGTAACACGCACCAGCCAGGGGCCGTGGATAATAGAAACGTCACGCCAGACTATGCAACATAGTACCCGTTCACAAAACGGAGAACCAAAGAATAAGCGAGGAAGTCCAAAGAGTAGCCGTCCAAGGAACAAAGGATACGGATAATACCGTGTCCGTCCGGCAATGCACCGTCGGTGGGCATACCCAGTGAAGGTGTACTGCAGCATGTCCGTAGCGCCCGCGCCGACATGCTTTTGAAGTAGCACGACATGGGGCATGTGGTCACCGCTTACGCGGTAGTGAGTACACGGCGGGATAGTACGTGTCGATGCCTAACAACAAGAAGGAAGGCAAGATGCCTATAACACAACGGCAAACATGTGCATAGCAACATGTACTACGCAACAGCGTGCTGCGTCGCCACACATAGGATTGGTATGCCCTAAAAGCGTAATATCCAGAAGCGGAACTCATGCATACCCCAAATGTAATACACATGGCAGCCGTGCTTAGCATAACCCGCTTTTATGTGCGGCCGTGCATAGCCCAGCTAGCGGCCTTAGCGCGCAGCTACCACCCTACACACAATGGGCATACCTGAAAATGTAGTAAGAAGTATTGTCCTAGGCAGTGCTCACCGCAGCGAACAAATATATGTACCCCATATTTAACATCCACCTCAGGTACAGATATCCCAGAAATGGCTGCATGTAGATATTAGCCGTCGGCAGGAATGTGTACATCCGCATGTGGTATGGACCTGTCGAAACCCCATAAGGCATGCACGCATCACGGTGCCCATAACTGTACACATCTGGACAAGGCTGTATGTTTTCAGCCACCGTACGCGATGATTAGGAATATACAGACATGTCAAACACAACACATATGGCGGAACATCACGCAAGCAGGGCGCCCCAACGGGAGTGCCACAGGCACAAGAAGGAAGGTGGGACATCACTGCGTTGATAATGGCGTTGTCGGACGACCCAAACACCCACGGCCAGCGCATAAGGGCGAGAATAACATGTATATGCCTGGATGGATGGGTATGTCCTTGCATAGCATGGGAATAGGCCAAGCTATCACACCATAATAGCCATGCGTACCAGATACAAACAGCCAGTAACGCGGTAGTAATGCGGGAAGGCATACGACTGTGGGGAATAGCACAGGACATATGGCGTGCATTGTCAAGTGTAGATTGCATGGCACAAATGTCCCAGGATGGGGCCCCTGCAAAGAGGAACATGTGCCAAACCCAACCTCCACAGATGTAGCCACCCGGCGAGTGAAACACATGCCAAACACACACCAACACTACCGTCCATCCCATGACAGCGGAGGCTGGTCAAAGACCACCATGGCAGCGCATGCACAAACGGGGACCATGGAACCCGTTGCCTTAACACCCCTCAGGCCAAGAATAACAGAATGGACATATGCAGCCTTTTAATGCTTAATGTGAAGGATGTGTGGTAGTCCTCAGTATCACGAGGTAGGTACACAGATACACTGTAATCAACTGTGGCCGATATGTGTACTGCTAGACAGCATACCTACCCAGGTAATACATAGTTCAATCACGTGCCACAGAAATATACACATAAGAATGAGGATGAGGGGATAGACAAGTGTGAATGGGACAAACTGAACATAGGTTCATAGGTCCATGGAGGTACAAGTAGGCTATCTACCCAAGGGCAGCCATAACCCTAGGCCCACAGTTATGTTACCTTTGCCAACCCTCCAGTCTGGAGATAAAATGCCTATTATATTGCTGTACCTCTGTCAAGCAGTGACAATGATGTAATCCTGAGGTATATCTGCAATCCCCATCAATGGACAAGATCCCCTCGAACAAGGCTAGCAAAGGGTTCTCTGCCTCCATGTACTGTGATGTTGTTCCACAGCATAAAGTAGTGTCTGGGTGATGTATGTGTCCACTCCAACATTCAGCCAATGAGCCGTGTCAAGGTTCACGTCACCTGCCCTTGTGGTTCTGAGGGATGTAGATCCAGTAAGGTGAAGCATAGTCATCAAATATGGGTCGACATGGCCTTTTAGTATGTCAGGCACAGGTCACCACTGAACAAGTGGTATATGACTGAATTGGACAGGGAGTCCTTACAGTGGGGCAGCATAACTTCGTCCTGACTGCCCTGCATCTGTCAGATGATGAATCTATGGGGCCTTCCCAGCTGCTGTGAGGTGTCGGGTCAGATACCTTCCGAACTGCCGGCAATGTGCTCAATCATAGGTCCTAATGAGTAATGAGTACAAAGGGAGGCGATGACCCACCTGATCTGAATGTGAATCCCTGCACAATCAGGTGGGCAATGTAGAAGTTCTACCCGAACCACCATAGCGTGTGTGTCGAGCGAATGGTGACTGACAACCTGGGTCCCCAGATCCCTGGTAATTCCCCATGATTAGTGGACTGCCGCACCCATATGGCGGACAGGGGTGAACTTGTTCTTCCGATGGGTAGCATGACTATGCATAACCCGGCATTTAGCTGTAGGCCATGTCCCTGACAGCAGATATCCATATCTGTGAGGCCCCTTTGAAAGGATATCTGTGTCAGATGTCCGTCCCACTATCGGCACCCGGTTACTTCGCAGTCATCTACAAAACAATGTCAGCCCTAACCCCCCTGTCTGTGCTTGTGCGCTTTGGAAATGTAGATGTAGAAAAAGTGGACCCAGGGCAGAGCCCGATAGGGCACCGCCTGTGACAGAGCAGTAAGTCTGACATGCTGCCAGCAACTATGACGCGTGGGTTGTGTCACTAGCCAGTTTGCAACCCATCCTGCGATGTCGTGTTCACATCCAAGCCGATGAGTTTATCAATGATACCCGAGGGGGGCATTGTGTTGAAATTGCCCTTGCCAGGTCAAGGTAGGCTGTATGGACTGCATGACCCTCATCAATGAAAGCACTAAGCGGTGACTGTCCCTAAAAGCGTCAACCAGGTTTAGCAATGCATGATCTGCCCCTGACAAGCCAAACTGGGTTGGATACCAAAATGCTCTGAGTCCCTATGTCGTCATCTATGAGACTGCAGTATGATCCTTCCCATGTGTCTAACTTTCCAGATAAGGCATCTCATGCTAATGGGACGGTAATAACCAGGGTCAGTGGAGGCACTGCCCCTGCAGTGGACTACAGTGCGGTGCGTCTGCCAGCCAGAGTGCGTTACCGAGGTGAGGCTAAGATCAAACAGCTGTCCTAACTGTGGGTCTAATTCTCAATGAGATTGCGGAGTATACAGTCAGGGACACCAGCTGGTCCCCATGGATGCTGTGTTCACTACCTTGGAGAGCATGTCCCACCTGTGGTCTGGTACACGGGAACATTCGGGGCCACAATCCACTGGTACAGACATCCTCTCTCTCCATGTGGGGGAGGGGTGGAGTTGTCTTCACCCGAACCTGTCAGCCAGTATGTTGGCAATGTGTATGTTCAGTACACTTCACATCATTGTGAACCCAGTCAGAGCATATCTGGGGAGTTACCTCCCAGGTGTCCCTTGCAACATAGCTAATGAAGGCCCGTTATGATTGTCTGTCGGAGTCCTTGGACATATATCTGTGGAACCTGCCCCGGATTATGTCATGAGGAAGCTGTAGCTCTTCACATATAATGAGCAAGGGTGTCATACCCACAAGGAGTC
This sequence comes from Protopterus annectens, assembly GCF_019279795.1. Lineage (NCBI taxonomy): Eukaryota > Metazoa > Chordata > Ceratodontiformes > Protopteridae > Protopterus > Protopterus annectens. The sequence goes on from NW_025053960.1 coordinate 5,254, forward strand.
TGCTCTGTCTTGTAGTAGCCACCTCCTCTCGTTGTACAGCTTGGGTATGGCTGGGGGTACACCACACTGGATGCTTTGGCATTGGTACAAGAACCACAGTCCTGTAGATGCGGTAGAAGGCATGTAAGTGATGCAGTGGCTTGAGTAATGTTGACCACTGGCTAAGGGTCCTTTAAAAGGAAACCACAGTAGTGTTTAGAATTGTGAATTAAACGTTGTGCAGAAAGCCATGTGTATAGTAAACCGGCACCACCCACAGCATCGTATGTCAATAGCATGAAGCTATTGTCCGATAACATAAGATTAACTTTATTATTAAAGTATGTATTATTATTCATTTAATGATATGTTTCTGCTAATTACATTTGCAAATACCCACGGTGAGGCAGACCCGGTAAAGTCTCGTGATCCACCTGTTATGGTGGTGACATTCTGACAAGAAAGTGGCGATACTTCCCTACTGGGACCTCTGGGGATTATTTAAAGCAGTTGTTAACCTGCATCATTGGATGTACACCATTTGGTCTCGGTTTTGGAAAACCTGGTTTACGTAGCACTACACACTATGCCGTAGTCAAAAGCGAACATCCGCGAATGGGGAACATACAGCAGCAGTCAAACCCACTGGCCAGATGGACACAGTCCAACAAGTTCTACACTTTACATACAAAAAGTTCTACTCCAGAAATGGGGCTCGGTGTTGTTTGGCAGATAGTCCGTTGTCCCACCCCGTGGGAGGGGACTAATGAGTGTAACACATGCCTCCTCTCCCACTAATAATGCCAAAGCATCCACGGATATTACAGCTAAATACGGCTGTGAAATGTGTACAGCCCTATACCCAGTGTCCAGTAGGCAAATTCCCGCCCATGTGAACGGACCCAAGCGTCTGGCCAAGATGGCACCCATAACTGCAAACCGGGAGGTGGAATTACACAGCTGCAGTAAAAGCGCCGCTTAACAGGAAATACGATTTGGGAACTACGGTGGACACTCCCCCTTTAAAGTCAGACCACCGTGCGAATACGGCGTCGTGATACGCCTTACTCAATCTGCCAGCACCAAAATGGGGATTACTCGCTGCTGTCACCAAGCGCTGGAACAAATGGGTGACCTGTGGAGACACATACTAATGGCACACCAACAACGTCAACTGGGAAGTTCAATTCAGAAAAACCACCATGCCAGATGGACACAGTCCAACAAGTTTCTACCTTTACGCATATGCACATTGGTGTCCATTGCCCAGGACCCAAAATTGATACTTATACTGGAACATATGTACAGCTGTTATCGTTCCAATAGCCAAGAAGTAGCGACAGCCCGTGACTCTGGCACAGCTGAACAACTATGCACCACCAGCGTTATTACTAAGGTTGATGACGAAGTGTCCGCTGAAATGCAGGACATATGGACGAGCATCCCCAGAGTTCCGAGGTCCACTTGGGGGGTGCATCCACATCCCAGTCCGCACACATGAAGGATGTGGAATGGGTACCGTCGAGTGTTGCGGCGCCATGGGATCCTGCGGTATGCAGAAACGGGAGCTCGGTGTTGTTTGGCGGATAATCACACATTGTCCGCGCCCGTGGGAGAGGATGTGGGTATGTAACGCCTGCCTTACTCTCCCACTAATAATGCAAAAGCATCCGGATAATACTTGCTAAATGCGGGTGTGAAATGCCGCACAGCCCTATACCGGTGTCCAGTATGCAATTCTCTCATGGAATGGACAAAGCGTCTGACCAAGATGGCACCCATAACTGCAAACCCGGTGGAATACACAGCTGCAGTAAGGCACTAACACAGGAAATACAGTTTGCTTGAACTACAGTGGACACTCCCCATACAAAGTCAGACCGCCCGTGCTGAAATACGGCGGCGTACACAGTACTCAATCTGCCAGCAGATAACGGGGATCACTATAAGCTGCCATACTCGCGGAACAAGTAATGTCGACCTGCGGAACACATACTAATGGCACACCAGCAACATCAACTAGGAAGGTCATGGGATCTCCACCGAACTATGGCGTTCACGCTTATAAAGAACATCCTTCAATGAATTAATAGGATCTACATGTTTTTGGTTTGTGTTATTTTGACAATACAGTGGCGGAAATTTCCTAATGGGACATCTGAGGGATTAGTTAAAGCATTTCCTAGCCTGCATCCATTGGATTTACCATCTGGAGTTCCAGTTTGGAATAACCTGGTTAATGTAGCACTACATAATATGGGTAGCAAGCAGACGCATCCGCAGCAATTGGGGAACATACAGGAGCAGTCAAACCCACTGGCCAGATGGACTTCAGTCCAACAAGTTCTACACTTTACATATGCACATTGGTGTTCATATTAGGACCCTAAAAGATTCATCCATTGTATGCAATGTCAACCAGCTCGCGATGCAGGGGCCAGAAGAACTGACAGCCGTGACTACGGGTACAGCCAGCCGAACATATGCACCTCAAGCGTGTTCCAAGGTTGATGACAACTGTCCGCCATGAAATGCAGGACACTGTATGAACAGAAATTCCCAGATTGTAGAGTCCAAGAGTGTGTCCACATCCCATTCCGCACTTTATATGACGGATGTGTAATGTGGCCGTTACCGTCGAGGTTGCAGCCATGGGATCCTGGGTATGCAGAAAGCAGGGCTCCGGTGTTGTTTGGCAGAATGTCACGTTGTCCCGCTTTTGCGTGGGGAGGATGTGGGAGTAGCACATGCCTTACTCCCCACCTAGTGCAACATCCACGGATAATGCCTAAATACAGGTGTGAAATGTGTACTGCTCTACCCAGTGTCCAGCAAACTGTCGGCATGGATGAGACAGCGTAGGACCGAATGTCACCCATAACACCAAACCTGGTGGAATCACACAGCTGCAGTGAGCGCCTTACAGAAACAGATGGGACTATTGGAGCACTCCCTTACAAAAGCCAGGGCCGCCGATGCGAATACCGAAGCGTACACAGCACTCAATCTGCCAACACCATAATGGGGATCTTTCGCTTCGCCGCGGAAAATGGGCGACCTGGAACACATACCAATGGCACAAAAACAAATCAGCTAGGAAGGTCATAGGATGGTCAAACTATGGCGTTCCACACTTATGAGAACATCCTTCGGTGAATTAATAGGATTAATGTCAATTGACCATAAAATTTTGCATCAACATCAAAGACCGCTAGCTTATATGGCACTGTCAAAACACATGGGTAGATGAAACAGTCCTTCTGGAGCATTGTCGACAGGTCACAAATGGTATACAAAGGTTACTTCATGGACATGAAAACCTTTCACCCGTGGGGCTCGTCAGACTTACACATACATAGAAGCATGGCTTTAAATATCCCCCTTACACTTTCATTGGTTAATTTCTCAGAAAAAGAACATGTAACCACAGCATAGAAAGCACAGGCCTTTTTAAAAACACACACATATATTAACATCTCAGAAAACATCCTAAACACATGTATTATATGATATTGTACGCCAAAACTCATCAATCAAAGATCAAACAATATATATAGAAGATATGCATATCATATCAATGTCATACAGTTAAAACTGAAAAAGTGGACTAATTTTGTTAACTGTATATCTGTACCTAAACTACATTCCTGTCACGGGGTTTTTAAACCTGCTTCTCAAAAAAGGCTTCATCAGTGTTTCATCAGCCCTGGTGTGTGGTCAATCACCTAATAATCCATCTAAATCCCATTCTAAAGCATAGTTGATGAGGTCCCCCCCCTGGTATTATAACCTAGCTGTAAAACACCAATTTGGGTATGCCTGTATTTCTCATAGCCCCTGGCATAATCCTGGGGTGCCCAGGGGGCACTGGGCCACCTGTCTAGTAGGTGTGTCATGTAGGTTTCCAGGATGGGGGGAATGTTTGTGGTGGCCAGGAGCCCTACAGCCTAGGGCAGCGATCTAAGGCGCTGCCGTGGGGGGTAAACGGTCTGCAGGTATGTGGGAAATGCACATGAAACAGGGGCCCCAAGGATTACCCAAATGGCGACACCTGCACAGATGGCTATAGCGGGACACACACCGACCATGCATACAGCACAGTTAGACATACACACACCATAAATGCAATTACACACAAGGTTTATGGCGGGTTTTTCATGTCAGTACAGCAAGGATAGCTGTCTGCCAGATATCCAGCGATGTCTCTAGGGTTCTGGAATGGAGGGGGGGATGGACAATGAGTGGATATGCATCGTCCCCAGTTCTATGTGTCAGCCGTGCAAATATGCGATACATGGGACAGACAGCTGTCCATGCAAGAGCAGCCTGGGCACAACATATGTAAAATACAATGACAGAGATACAGGCGGACACATGTGGCAAGCCCAGTGTGCATTTCCGCACCACCCACCCCCAAACAAACCCCATAAAAAAAACCCCGGGTGGCCCCCCCCTGGGGGGAAGATTTTGGGGCCCCCCCTTCCCCCGGTCGGCCAAACACAGGGGAGGGGGCCCCCCCCCCACCAAAAAAAACCAAAAGGGGGGCCCCACACCCCAAGGCCTGCGGGGGTCCTTCCCAACCAAATTTTTCCACCAAAAAACCACAGGGAATGGCCCCCCCCGGGGGGGGAGGTTTTAAAAAGAAATGT
>NW_025053961.1:0-9191 GCF_019279795.1 Protopterus annectens
TTTTAAGTGGTTTTTTAAAAATTTTTGATTTTTGGGTGTAGGGTTTTAGCTTTTTTACCCCGGACCAAAACCCGAACCTTTTTTTTTGGGGGTGGGGGAACACCCAGTTGCCCAAAATTTTTTGGTAAAACCAGGTCAAATATTGCTCCCCCGGGGGTTTGGGATAAATTGATCCAAGGTTTTTATGAATTCAAAAAACCAAGAGTTCTACACTGACATCTCACTTTAACTGCTCCCTATCATGTTTAAGGGGAAACTTAAAATTAAAAGTGTATAAAATATTTTTTTATAATAAAAAATTTAAAAGTATAATACTTAAACATGCCTTAATCACTCTGTATCCATCAGACCTTGTTCTGCCAGCAACAAAATAGTCAGCCCTGTCAAGTCTTGAACTCTGGATGCTGCCCCTTACAATCATAGCAAAATGCCACCATCATCTGAGCTGTGAAATCAATGTTTTCAAAAAACGGGTTTTTGGTCATTTAACATTAATAAAAAATATAGCAGTCCCAAGTGTCAAATCTATGACCCTGAACACCTAGTCAGAAGAATGTACCACTAAACTATCTGAGCTGTAAAAATTTAAATTTTTTTCAAACATATCATGCATAGAGGCATACAACATTAGGAGAAAGTTTTGGAACCATTCATGTGTTGTATTTAGAATATACACACACACACACACAACACACACACACACACACACACACACACACACACACACACACACACACACACACACACACACATAACACATATAGTGCAGTTATACCAACCATCCCTTTCAACCTGTTATGCAAGAAACCTGTACAAAGGTTTAAAGGGGGATGCCACTTTTGGGACATTTTTTAAAAAAGGAAAGGTTAAAAAATTTGAAGAAAATTCTAAGGATAAATGCAAATTTAGCAATTACTAAAAAAGGAAAAATTTTTAAAACGAAATTTAATGAAAAAATTAAAACTGACTTTTTAAAATCCTGGCATAAGATACCAGAATTACAATAATTGGAAACCTGACAAAAGGAGGGAAAAGGGGCCTGAAAATGGGGAAATTCAAAAACCAGTGATAACTGGAAAGTTGAAGTAACAGGCCTGAAATAACCCAAAATTAGGATGCAAGTTATTTTTAGTACCTAGTCCCCCCCCCAATATCCAGAAAAAAAATTTCCAGCCCAAAAGATAAGACCTGGACACCCCACAATTGTGGAAATTTAACATTAAAACAAGATACCAGGCCTGCCCACAAAATTGCCTTATTCTCACGGCCCTTCGTTGGGGAAAAAATTGTCCATAATTATTGCATATAAACCTTTAAAATCTACTTTTGGACCTTTTATAAAAAAGGAAAAGACACAACACTGAGCTACCATGCAATGAAACTATAATCAGATAAAACACAAAGCCCAGCTCTGTGGATGTACAATTAAAATATAACAGGGACTACAGAGATGTAACACTAATAAAAAGACACTGGTGTTGGGGATAAAACAATTTAAAATCCCGTAATACCAGTCAAATGAACATTACAGTATAATAACAAAAACATTTTTCCCTTACCCCATATACCCCCAAATCACAGTGTATGGGAATTATGAGGTGTTACAGGACATGTCATTATCTGCATGTACAAACATATGGGGAACCAGAAACAGCAGCATGCCCGTCAGATAGAAAGGCCCTGAACTCACTTTTCCCCACACAGCCCAAATAACATGTAAAACTTACTGCTACACAATCCTGACAGTCTTTTAACAATGGAAGACATACACAAACCTTTCAAATGTACAGTTTCCACAGAATGTATAGACAGGACTCATATCTCCCCTTTTGTTAATGTCTTTTATGACATCACTGGGATGGTAGGGAATGAATGCAATAATATACACATATCTGAACCTCTTAGTGCATGACATCTGGACAAAGCCTGACAATTGGGAAAAAGGCCCAAACACAGGTTAGGCATAGGTTATACTAGGCTATCTGCCCCAGGGCATTTATGCCCAGCCAAAGGGGTTTTGGGTTTGACCCCTTTTAAATTAATTTTGCTATGCCTTTTTTAGGAGTATACTGTGCCTCTGTCTAACAGTACACAGAAGTGATACCAAACCCAGATCTCCCCTCCACCTCAAACCTCTTGAAAGAGTCAAGGGGACTCTGCCTTGGACTTTTTATTCCAGAGTGAAGAGCCTCTGGGGTTTTGAATCTGTCCCTCCAGCATGTCCTTTTATTTCAGTGCTGAGGTTCAAGGGCCCCATGGGATTGGAAATTTTTGAGGTGCAGCATGCCTTTAAATTTGGGTTGGACATGGCTTTATGTCAGGCACAGATCCTCTGAGCAGGCGGTATGCCACTAGTGAGCTGGGTTTCTTTAAACCCAGCATATGGCATCTGTTTGACCCTTTGATCCTCTTGGTGAGGTACTTTTTGGGGGCTTTCCCGTTTGCAGGTGTCGGGAAGGGACATCCCCATTGTACTCAATTATGGGCCTGATGAGGGATGAGTAAAGAAATGACCTCCCCGATCTAGATGTGAATCCCTTCATGATTAGGTGGGCTATATAAAATTTTTTTCTAACCATTTTGGGCCCACGTGGTTGTCAAATGAGAGATTGCTATCAACTTGGGTCCCCAGGTCCCAAACTTCTTCTTTTTAATGGATTACCACCTATGTGAAAATTTGGGGGCATTTTGTTTTGGCAAAGGGATGACTATACACTTTTTTAGCTTGAGGCATGGCTCTGGCACCAGTTGTTGTTTCATGGGGCCCCTTTTTGGAGGATGTTTTTCACTGGAGGTTGATTATTGAGTTTGAAATCATCTGAACTTGGTCAGCCACAGTCCTTCCGTGTTGGCCTTTTTCCAAAAAGAGGGTCCCAGGACTGAGCCTTGTGGGATGCCACTTGTAACTGGTTTGGAGTCTGACATGGCTCCAGCAATTCTAACCATGTGAGTTCTGTCCTTGCGCCAGTTTGCAACCCATCTAATGACATAGGGGTTTATATTTAAGCTGGTGTGCTTATCTATAATCCCCAAAGTGGGGTTTTGTATCAAGGTTTTGGGAGGTCCAGGTAGGCTGTGGGACCACCTTCCCTCGTCAATGGCCTTGGTGACTGTTTCAAAGAAATTTACCAGGTTTAAGAAGGATCTGCCCTTAAAAAAAAACTGGGTAGGATCCAGTGTCTGTAGGTCCCCAATATCTTTTTTTTTGAGGTCCATGATGAACCTTTCCATAGCCTTGCAGACCAAGCTAGTCAGGCTTATGGGGCATAGTTTCCAGGATCCTTTAGGCACCACCTTTGTGGAGAGGGACCACAGTTGCAGTACGCCACTCTTAGGGAACATAACCAGAAGTAAGGCTAAGATAGAACAGTAGTTTTATGTTTGGGTTTAGCTCTTCTTGGAGTTCATGTAGGACACAGCCTGGGACACCATCTGGTCCCATTGATGCTGTGTTTTTGCTTTGGAGGGGGCCTCTTACCTGAGAATCAGAGTTGTCGGGGGGGGCGGCACTCTGTTGGGATAGATATTTGCCCTTTTGGTGGGGAGAGAAGTTTGCACTGAACCTGTCAGCTAGGATGTTGGCAATGTCTGTGGGTCGGTGTATTTTTGTCATTTTGGACTAATTCTGAGCATATGGGGAATTCCAAGGTTCCTAACATAACTAAAGAAAGCCTTGTGATTATCCTTAGTGTCCTGTGAAATTTTTTTCTCTGCTGGCCTTAGGGATTTTATGAGTCCCCGTATTTTTTTCCTAATACTGATCAGAGTTCCCTCCCCTTTTGGGTTTTTTCCTTTATCTTGTGGTAGCTTCCTCCTTCTATTGTATAGTTTGTTTATGGCTGGGGTCCACCAAACAGGACGCCTGCCTTTGGAGGATTGGGTCTTGGTTTTATTTGGGATTGATGATCCATGCATTCCTGAAGGTGTTCATAGAAGGGTTTATAAAGGATTCGGGGTCGGGGGATTTTCCACAGGCCGGGGCTTTAAAGGGTTTTCCCCGGTTTTGAATGTGAAATATGCTTTAGAGACGTTTTTCACTGTGGTTTTTCTGGGCAGGGGGGGGGGGGTTGGGATGTGAATATCCAGTGAGATTAGTTTATGGTCTGGTCTTACCAGTGGGGGATACACTTCTGGTCTGGGGCATATGTCCCCATCTTGGTGATGATCAGGTCCAGTATGTTTTCCCCTCTTGTGGGAGTGGTAACAAGTTGTTCCATAGCATTTGAGTTTATAAATTCTAGGAACCTTTGGGCTAGGGTGTTGGAGCTAGAGTAATGCTCCCAGTCTATGTTTGGGTAGTTGAAGTCCCCAATATAATGGTGTTTGGAGAGACCTTCATATTTTCCAGTATTCTCAGGAAGGCCAAGTGGGGTTCCTGTGTTTGGGGGGGTGGTCTGTAGCAGGCTATAAACTGGAAGGCAGTTTTACCCACAGTTAGTTGCACATGGATAGTCTCTGATGTTTGGGCTGTGCCACCAACCGGGGGGTGTGGGTATTTTTGGGAATATTGATACTCCCCCCCTTTTTGTGGTTGGTCCAATTTTGGGGGAAAAGCATGGTATGAGGTATAACCTGGTAGTGCTGGGGTGCTCTAGCCTTGAACCAGGTTTCTGTTACTGCACAGATATCGTTTCTCCATGCTAAGGAGAGTTTGAGTGCAATCTTGAGGTTTAGACTTCGGGCTTGAGTAGCATTACTCTTAGTTTCTTATCCCTTGTGATACCTATGGAGGTGGGTTTGTCTTTTGACCCTTTTAAAAGGCACTATTAGCAAGAGCCTTTGCCAATATCAAAGCCCAGGGTGACAGGTGCAAGCCCCCTAAGCTTTGGGCTTGTCGAGCATGTCATCCCAGGCTGACAGGCTTTGGGACCCCCTTTGAATGACCCCCCTTAAGCCAATTGTTGAAATTGATCATCTTGTCTTCATATTGTGGCATCATTCTTGGTGAGGGTAAGATGCTACTCAAGGTCAGGGTCATGCCTGGGCTACATGCTCAGAGAGCTCCTCTATGTCTCTTTCATGTAGTCCAGGGGGGTGCCTCAGGTCATTCACACCAGCATGGACAATGACTAGTCATATTTGTACTTCCCTTTGGGGTGACCTGAGTGCTTGTTTTATGGCGGATCCTAGCAGACAGGCAGCTCACCGTGACCTTCTCCTTGTTCAGGTGGGGGCGCAGTGTGCCTGATGATAGAGTCACCTATTACAAGTGTATCAGGTGTGTTGTTTAGCCTTAAGGGCTGTGACTGTTGGGACACTGGCTTTGTAGCTATGTGTTGCACTGTTTTGTTTTGGGGTAGGGTTGGGGGTCTGCTTTGGAGGTCTCTGCTGCTTAGGCAGATTTTATTTAGAGCCTCAAGTATGTTTTGTGTGTTTATGTGTTTGGTTTGGTTTTTGGTAGGTCTATGTGAGACTGGAATTTAGTGGGTGTGGTTTCCTTCTCCTCCTGACTGGTTGCCAGTACTGAGTTGAGAGAGCTTAGCCTCCAGTTTGGCTATATGGTTGCATCCCCACATGTGTTGGAATTTGTTGGGAGGAGGAGAGGGTTGTCTGTTTTGGGCAGTTGTAACATTGCCTAAGTTTCCCAGATTCACCAGCTGGACCAGAGGGAGATTGACAACTGACCTTTGGACATGCTAGAATAGTATTGGAATTCCTTTATAATTGAAAAAAGGGCCAATGGAACAAGGTACTCGGGGATTGTGAGGGTGTAGTGCTTTTAATTTTTAGAGCTGACTTATATAATTGCTTTAGGAGCAAGTGCCAGGTAACTTAAATGTAATGTGTTACAGGTAACTTAAATGCAAAACGACAAACAGTAACTTTCTTTCAAGTGAAACAAGGAAATAAGTACAGTAAGCAATGCAGATATCACTAGGGATCCAAAGTGCTAAAAAGGGCCTTTTAGGTGGAATTGTGTTTCAGAAATAAACAAACAGCAAGCATACAAATAAAGCTAGATTCAGCAGGCCTGGATCTAGTCTATGCTACAACAAACAAGGTGTACCAATTTCAGTAAGAAACAGTTAGAATATGCAGGCACTATAACCCCTAACCAGAAATTCCCGACTCAGAAGGGCAGAGTCCAGCCTCTCCTCCCACAAGAGTGCAGACCCAATCCTTCTTAAGTAAAATAACTGGCCTGAAGCCCAAGTGCTTAAAACCCGAACTAATACACTTTTAGAATAACAGACACTGAGCTCTCAATCAGCAGTTCCCAACTTACAAGGATGTAAGCTACCTGTCCTGCCACCACAGTGCAGGCCACAAACCTTCCCAATGTAAAACAACTGGTCCGAAGCCCAAGTGCTCAATCCAAAAGACTCAGAAATGATAGCTACACTTTAATCAAGTTACTACCAGCAGCAATAAATACAACTGAATACTTTAAGAATGCCTGGATTAGTGCTCAAGTTATACAAACAAAGCTAGATTCAGCAGGCCTGGATCTAATCTATGCTAAAAAAGGTGTACCAATTTCAGTAAAAAGCAGTTCAAATATGCAGGCACTATAAGCTTTAACCAGAAATTCCCAGCTCAGAAGGCAGAGTCCAGCCTCTCCTCCCACAAGAGTGCAGAACACAACCCTCTTAATGTAAAATAACTGGCCTCAAGCCCAAGTGCTTAAACCAGAATTAATACACTTTTAGAATAACAGACACTGAGCCTCAATCAGCAGTTCCCAACTTAGAAGGATGTAAGCTACCTGTTCTGCCACTACAGTGCAGACCACAAACCTTCCTAATGTAAAACTGGTCTGAAGCCCAGGTGCTTAAACTAAAAGGCTTACAATGAGTTACACCAAGCAGTAATAAATACAATTGAGTACTTTTAAGATGGAAAAAACAAAATAAAGTAGGAAAAACACAAATACAGTAAAAGCAGATACATTTTTTTTTGAAAAAGAGAAAGGAGTAGCAAAACTAAGCTGATTGGCCTTCTCAAATGCTCTCCTACTGGTAGAATGAGGTAATGACACTAGACTGGGGGGAGGGTCCCAGATCAAATTTACACTCGGCAACTGCAAAGCCCCCAACTATAAAAACACTATACCAACAGGGGGTAAACAAACAGAAATGTTACCACAGCTGAAGAGCAGTGAGCCTTTAAATGAAAGTTTTAAACAGCTAAAGGACCACTAGAAAAAGAGTTTAACTGCAACAATTATCATAAACAAACAACCCAACAGATGCTTAATAAATGGGCTTTTAGTTAATATTCCCCACAGTGAAACTAGCTAGAAAAATACACAGTACACAAAGTGCTATAAACAACAAAGAAAAAATAAAAAAAAAAGGATACAAAGTTATTATTGTAGCTATATTGGACTATTGCTGATAAATGTAGACAGTTGCTGGTGTTACCCTTTGTTGTAACATATTTTTCAGGGGATATAAAATCAGTAACACCAATGGATAAAAATTTAAATAACTGCTTTCCCCAGAGTATCTACTGATTAGGGACAACAACTGTCGGGGGAACAGACCAAACATATGAGCCATGCATCTGGACAGTGTCTAGGCCTCTGGACAGTAAAATCCCAAGCTGCCAAACATGTCACCCAGCACCTTATGAAGTGCAGTAAGCCCACATGACCCCCACATCACCTCTGGGAAATTACCCATGTATATTCAAATATAGCATGCACTACGGGGATGGAACTGTAGAAAAAGACATGGTGCAAAATGTCCAAAAACATTTGAAAATTCACAAAAACCCAGTACCCAAAATTAACTCTAGAGTAAACTGTCTGAAAAACATCCCCTGATTGCCAGTCACACAAAAAAATATACTGGCCCAATTCACAGTGTATTGGGAATCCTGAGGTGTTACAGGACATTTCACAGTCACCCCCTACATAACAGACCTGATAGACCACAGCAGCTGTAGCAGCATGCAGAGTCAGATAGGTAAAGGATGAGGGCACTCAATCTGCTACTCCCCCTACCCCCCCAAAAAACATCTACACACAACACTGCTACATAATCTTGGCAGTCTGTTCACAAAGACAGAATAACTGTCATTTACAGATTTCCACAGAATTACCAGGGTGTGGAACCATAATCCCCACACTGCAAACCCTGGCCAGGGTCTGCCAGGTCATTGGCATGAAAATGGAGTGCAGTTGGTAATTAATTATAGCATAAAATCTGGACAACAAAGTACTTGTGGGACAGGGGCTGGAAAGAGGGAATATCACACATAATGGTGTTACAAACTGAAACAGTAGCTGGTGTTACACATGTTGTTGTAACATAACATCCCTGAAGGAAAGATGTCTGGAACACCAATGGATGTCAACAGTTACTGACTACAATCCCACATTTTCCTAAACCCCCCAAAACAATGTTGTTCAAAAAAGACCAAGCATAACAGGCAAACATCTGGCCAGTTTTGGACAACATGCCAGTTGAGAGGATTTAGAGGCATATCACTGTCAGATGTCAAGTCACCCAGTAAATGCATGCCAGATGAACCCTGTCAATCTAGCACCCTCCATGTTTATAACAGCACTAATGACATACAACCTTTCACAAATTTTGGAGCTTTGTCCCCATTTTTTGGGATGTCTCCCCATGTCCTGTCCTGTGAGGTATTTCCACCCTGTCTAAAAATGTAGCCCCCCACCTCCAAAAGACCACAGGCAAGAAAATGGGCAAGGCCCACATGAAGGTTTTCCCATATGTTGGAACTAGCAGCAGTGTCCCGGCCCACACCACAATACTATGTAGGCACCTACAGCTTTATGGCCTCAGCATACCCAACAAGACAACATCACCCCCCAAGGTAGGCTGAACCCGTGGGGGACAGCAGCAATACACACTACCATCATAGGTGTAAATAATCGCAGGATGTGTCAAGAAGGAACAGGTGCCTCATTGGAAGCCATGTCACCTTTTTCTGCACAAGCAAATAAAGACACAGGTGATGTATCCTAAGGCTGTCTTTGAGTGCAAACTGGAGACATCCACCAAGGCCAATAACTAGGTCTTCCAGACATGTGCCTTCACTTCAAGAGGCAACACACATATCTGCTCTGTAGTGGTGGTCAATAACACTGCATACAGATATGCCATGGATATAGGCAACCGGCTGCACACAGGTGATGTATAAACATCACCCCCTGTCCCCTCATAGGTACACATGTGCATGTACAGCATCTTCCCCCCTCCCCCATGATCAGGAAGCAG